>NC_063067.1:1067500-1367500 GCF_018812025.1 Megalobrama amblycephala
ATAGGAAATTTGATTTTTAATAACAACTTAATAAATCGTTAAAGATAGCCTTACTGTGAGCTCAGAGGTTGTTAATGGATGGTTGGTGGTTTAGTTGAAGCCATCCGTTGGCATTATTTCAGCTTATTTTTAAAATAATCATGTTTAACGGCTGAATTTGTAGTGAAAAACTACGTTACCCATGATGCTGTACACAAATTCCCCCAATCAGAGTTGAGCTCTTTAGCTCCGCCCACTCCCATGAAGCACTGTGAATGATGTAATCCAGTTTCGCTATGCTATTTGTATTTACATCTTCATATTTTGCAATGAACTAAAAATATATTGTTTCTAGACATATAATCAACAACTTTAAATGAATAGTTTAATATCTCTCCGTTGTTTTTAATTTATGTCGTTCACAATGCTTCATGGGATTGTAGTTCTTTCCCTCACTAAAGTCGTTAAGTTCACAGTCTTGTACCTTTGTCTTTTTGTCCAATTTTCAATTTTTTTGCTTCAAATCAAAGTTTTTAATATTGTGGTTTACTTCATAGCTGGTTGGTTTGGTTCATGGTTGATAACTCTTTAACAAACACTTGTTGGGAACCAACCCTGGTGAAAACGCATAATTATTTATAATTATATATAATTATTTTATATATACTCTGATAATCAGCTCCAATAAAAGTGTCAAACTTTCAGATCCACTTGAATTATGCACATTTTCTTGCTTAATAAGCCAGCTGATTTTGTGATTGATTTTCATTTCTATATGGCAGAACAATGTGAAAGTTTGATCACAGAATGAACCAGAAATAATGAGGAACATCAAGTGAAATTCTGGGTTTTCAAAATAAAAGATGTCAAATTCCAACCGGACGTTTGTTTATTACTCGTTCCGACAATCAAAGTCAAACCTTCAAACCTCACCTCAGGTCCTGGTGGCCCCGGAGGCCCTTGAGGTCCCGGCTCACCCGTTTTCCCCTTTCAGAGAGAGAACATAAACTATAAATATCACACGAATACACCACACAAAAAGTGCAAAAAATGATGTTCTTCCTCAGTATGTTTGTCTGATTTCCAGCACAAATATCTAAACATTCTTAAATCAAGATACATTTACTGGAGAAGTGAAATTACTTGTCTTTAAACTTATCATCAAACTTATAAAAAAAATCATCAAAATTAAGTGAGTTTACACTTAAATTAAGAAAAAATATCTGCCAGTGCGATAAAAAAAAAACGTAACTCAACTCTTTCACCACCATTGACGTAGTTTTCCGTCATTATGAAGCAATGCTTCCCAACATTGATGGAATTTTCCATCATTTATGACAGAGCTTCCCACCATTGACAGAATTTTCCATCATTTATGAGATGACGCTTCTTCATCATTGACGGAATTTTCCAGAATTTATGACACAGTGCTTCCCCGCCATTGATGGAATTTTCCATCATTTATGACAACGCTTCCCACCATTGATGGAATTTTCCATCATTTATGACAACGCTTCCCGCCATTGACGTAATTTTCCTTCATTTCTGACAACACTTTTCTGCCATTGTTGAAATTTTCCATAATTTATGACAATGCTTCACGCCATTGACGTAATTTTCCTTCATTTCTGACAACGCTTCCCGCCATTGACAGAATTTTCCATCATTTATGACTTCGCTTCTTCGCCATTGATGTAATTTTCCATCATTTATGAGATGACGCTTCTTCATCATTGATGAAATTTTCCATCATTTATGACAATGCTTCTCTGCCATTGATGAAATTTTCCATAATTTATGACAATGCTTCCCGCCATTGATGGAATTTTCCATCATTTATGACAACGCTTCCCGCCATTGATGTAATTTTCCATCATTTATGAGATGACACTTCTTCATCATTGACGGAATTTTCCATAATTTATGACACAGCGCTTTCCCGCCATTGATGGAATTTTCCATAATTTATGACAGAGCTTCCCGCCATTGATGGAATTTTCCATAATCTATGACAACGCTTCCCGCCATTGATGGAATTTTCCATCATTTATGACAACGCTTCCCGCCATTGATGGAATTTTCCATCATTTATGACAACGCTTCCCGCCATTGATGGAATTTTCCATCATTTATGACAACGCTTCCCGCCATTGATGGAATTTTCCATCATTTATGAGATGACGCTTCTTCATCATTGATGGAATTTTCCATAATTTATGACACAGCGCTTCCCCGCCATTGATGGAATTTTCCATCATTTATGACAGAGCTTCCCGCCATTGATGGAATTTTCCATCATTTATGACAACGCTTCCCGCCATTGATGGAATTTTCCATCATTTATGACAACGCTTCCCGCCATTGATGGAATTTTCCATCATTTATGACAACGCTTCCCGCCATTGATGGAATTTTCCATCATTTATGAGATGACGCTTCTTCATCATTGACGGAATTTTCCATCATTTATGACAACGCTTCCCGCCATTGACGGAATTTTCCATCATTTATGATAACGCTTACCGCCATTGATGGAATTTTCCATAATTTATGACAACGCTTCCCGCCATTGATGGAATTTTCCATCATTTATGACAACGCTTCCCGCCATTGATGTAATTTTCCATAATCTATGACAACGCTTCCCGCCATTGATGGAATTTTCCATAATTTATGACACAGCGCTTCCCAACATTGATGGAATTTTCCATCATTTATGACAACGCTTCCCAACATTGATGGAATTTTCCATCATTTATGACAGAGCTTCCCAACATTGATGGAATGTCATCATGGGAAGTCAGGTCAATCACAGTGCTGATTTCATACACAATGCTACAACCAGTACTAACTCCTGACCTTACCCTACACCCTATCCTTAACCAATGAAATTGGCTGCAGGGTGGCATTTGTGCTGAATAGAGTGCTAAAGAAAATGTCAGTTCTGGAGGTAAGCAAGAGGTAAGCCGACCGGACCTCGCCGGACAACGGGACCTTTTTTAGTTGCACCCAGTGTCACTTCCCCCCTCCTGCCCTGCGAATCTCGAGTCTCAGGACGCCCTGTTGCTTAGAACAAAGCAATACAGTCAAACATTCCCACGCAGCACAGCTCACAGGGGATTCCCGCTTATATCTCAGTTAGAGGGGGACCCGGAGCTTCAAACCCTGGATGAGTTCGGCCACATCCGACTGTCACCGGCCCACAGAGCTCTCGCCCCCCCAAAGATGATACTTTGATTGGCTTTATCTCACAAACTCCTTGAAGAAACCTGAATGTCTTGTTGGCCCCCCTCGTACAGAGGAGATATAGGCCCCAAAAGATCCAATTTAGACCGGCTATAACTCCAGAGCCAGAAACACAGGGCTGGTTGTATTGGGCCGTACATACAGACAAAGTTTAATTTTTTTTAAAAGGCATATTTACATTTTAATTTTGATAATGTTTTCTGAAAACAAGACTCAATATCTTCAGTCATTTTGCTTCTCCAGTAAATGTATCTTGATTTAAGAATGTTTAGATATTTGTGCTGGAAAACAACACAGAAACACTGAGGAAGAACATGATTTATTTGCAGTTTAGTTCACTCTCTCGCAATGGCACTTAACAGAATGTCACAGAGCTTCATTTGTGTTTAACCAAGAGTAAGAACACAGGTGATCTTACAATCGGTCCTGGTTTTCCACGTGGTCCTGTTGGGCCAGGATTACCAGCCGTTCCCTGGAAGAGCAACACAAACAAAACACAAAGTCTCCTCGCTGTCTGCATCAAACACCAAATCCATGGACAGAGAAAATATTCCCATTCTTTTAGACCAGTGAATTCTCATTACTTCACCAGAAGTTAATGATTACTTGATTTTCAAAACTTTTTAGTTTAAATGTCTTCGATAAGACCATCAGTAGACAGATTGTGGTGGTGGTCGATTTTTCAATTTCATGACCATGTAAACCTAACCATGTGTTTCTAGTTGAAAACATATTGTTATGACTCTCTTCACACTCACCTTGTCGCCCTGATAACCATTTTCTCCTGGTTCACCTCTCAATCCAGGTTCACCCTAGATCATACAGCATCACAGATTATAGAAAACAGACGACACTCAAAATACACCGCCGACGTTAAACATACATGGAACAGAACACAACGTGCCTGTACTGGATCTAATATACATACTATATACATCAGTCAAGAGTTTGCACACCTTTTTCCACATGTTAGAATAATAGTGCAGTGATGAAAAGTCCAGGAATGATATCATGATGAAAACATGTGACATAAACGAAAATCTACCTCATATTTGAGTTTCTTCTTTGTCTAGATTCCAGACAGTGTTGTTTTAGTACCACTGAGATAAAATTACATCTTATACTTTTTGTAATGTCTATTTGATGCTTTCTCATTTAACACAATAATGACTTTTTTAATTTGATTTTGATTAATTGTTCAGTAAACACGACTTAATATCTTCAGTCATTTTGCTTCTCCAGTAAATGCATCTTGATTTATGAATGTTTAGATATTTGCACTGGACAAGACAAAAATACTGAAGAAGAAAATCACTTTTTGCAGTGTATGACACATCACAAAGTTCATGCATATAACTTCAAATGAATTAACCTTATAAGTACACATGTTCGCTGCAATAATAGAAATATTTAAATCACCTTATCACCTTTCATTCCCGGCGGCCCCACCCCTCCGCCGAGGCCCTGCCAATGAGAGAACAAGATCTTCAGTGTCCAGCCAATGAGGTTACAGATCACACTGCTTGAGGCGTAACTGACGGGCCGTTACCTGAGGTCCCACAATGCCAGGAAACCCACGGGGTCCCTCGGGCCCAGGATCGCCCTGCGAGAGCGGAGAAATAGATCAGCATTCCGTCAGCATTTCTTCTATGCTTTACTTTAGAGGATGATTCCTCATAAATTCACTGATTTGTGAAGACATTCTCACCCGGCTACCATCATGACATTCATCTGCCATTTCACAAACAACATTTTTCAAACTGACAAGAAACTCAAAGTCTTAAATCCATGTCATCCTGAGATTTAACTCTCACATGCACATGCAATTTCCCCTAAGAGAACAGAATTAAGCAGGTTCCCACTGAGGTAAACGTGCTTTTATGGTCACACGAGATTAGGACAGAAGGTCAAGGGAAAGATTTAATGTATGTTATCTTGCAGGAGGAACATTTTTCTTTTACAAGCACATTCTTTGGGAAAAGGTGGCACGAAAAGGCATCACAGCAGCGTAACTGTAACTACAACCCGAATTTGTAATTAAATTAAAACTAAAAGACTTTCAAATCACATGAGCCAATATTTTATTCACAATAGAACATAAATAACATAACAAATGTTTAAAGGGAGACATTTAACAGTTTTATGCACAAAATGAGCTCATGCCTGCTACCGGTCTCAGAAAAGTTGGCACGGGGCTGAAAAAGCAGGATAAAGATTCAGCTGGGAGAACATCTAGCAACTAATTAAGTTAATTGATATCAGGTCTGTAACATGATTAGCAATAAAAGGGATGTCTTAGAGAGGCAGAGTCTCAAGTAAAGATGGGCAGAGCTGTGAAAGAGTGCGTAAAAAGATTGTGGAACACTTTAAAAACAATGTTCCTCAACGTCAAATTGCAAATCTCATCATCTACAGTGCATAACATCATCAAAAGATTCAGAGAAACTGGAAAAATCTCTGTGCATAAGGGACAAGGCCGAAGACCTTTATTGGAATGCCCTCAGACGACACTGATTGTGTCAATGACATTACTAAATGGGCCCAGGAATACTTCCAGAAACCACTGTCGGTAAACACAATCCGCTGTGCCATCTGCAGATGCCAACTAAACCACTGTCGGTAAACACAATCCGCTGTGCCATCTGCAGATGCCAACTAAACCACTGTCGTTAAACACAATCCGCCGTGCCATCTGCAGATACCAACTAAACCACTGTCGGTAAACACAATCCGCTGTGCCATCTGCAGATGCCAACTAAACCACTGTCGGTAAACACAATCTGCCGTGCCATCTGCAGATGCCAACTAAAGCTCTATCATGCAAAAAGGAAGCCATATCTGAACATGATCCAGAAGAGCCGTCATGTCCTGTGGGCCAAGGCTCATTTAAATTTGTTTCAAAGTGGAAAAGTGTTCAATGGTCAGACGAGTTTAAATTTGACATTCTTGTTGGAAATCATGGACGGCATTTCCGGAATTCAGGTTGTATTATGTGCATATGCACAAAAAAGGGGTCATGAACTATGTTGTTTTATTGTTTTATAATGTTTCCTGGGGTGTACTTATAATGTTAGTATGCTTTTTACATCAAAAATGTTCATAATTTAGAAATAAAAGGCATTTTTCCTACCCTGATTTTAACCCTCTAATTTGAACACTCTGTTTAAAGGGGCGTGTCTGCTGTGAGACTTCAGTGTAAACGCCCACTGCTGTGATTGGCTGACATCTTTGCAACACACACAAAGTGTTGCATTACATTTAGATCTATGGCATTATATTTAGATTGTGGCATGAAAAGTTGCAGTGATGAACAGCCGATCACAGACATGTTGTTGAGTGCACGAAAGCAGTGATCTCGTAATTGGAACTCAATTTCTGCACACTAACGAATGCTTTCATCATAACTAACAGCGCAAAACAGAGATTCAACAGTTGCAACAGTTGTAACAGAGATTCGATGAATAACACGGGAGTTTTGGCGTGAGTCCACTGATAAATTCGCTCTGTTTGATTGACAGCTCCAGCGATTGTAAAGGGAGCGTTCTTTGATCACTTTCTATATATAATTTAATCACAGTTTAAATAACAGATTATTTTCATCCTACTAAGAGAAACAAGGTGAAGTTGAGCGTTTAGTCACGGGTTTGATTTACTGACACACAGACAAAGATCATCTAACTGTACATGAATCATTAATATCAGATCAGGCATTAGAATTAAAAAAGAGAGATATTATCCTACTGCTCATAAAAATTCACTATTAGGCTTAAGATAAATAACCAGTTTAAATCCCTCAGTTCTCGCCATCTCCAAAAAGCCAAGACGATGTTGACTGTTATTTTATTACGAGCTCTGTCACGTTCTCAATTCACCAGTAGACTCTCCTCTGTTTGGCGTTTGTTTTAAACATGTGATTCTCCAGAGGTTGGAGATTTAGCCGCTCGATGTAAACATGTGACAACTAACCTGTGCCACTCCCACACCAGTCACAGTAGGCGGAGCAACTTTTCTCTATTTACAGATATGACGAGACGCACGCAGGCGAGTGATGTAATTTACACAGTTTACCTTTAACAATATAACTTTCAAATATATTTTCTGGTCATATTTGTATATTAAAATGCATCAAAATCACTTCTAGATACAGCGCCTGTGGTCTGTGCTCAATTTTTCTAACAATGCTGTTATGAAGGCAGCACAGTAATAGAGCAGGTCCTGTAGAGCGGGATGTTGTTTGTGGGGCTGTTTCTCATTAAGGGCTTTTGGGGGGGCCCATCAGACACAAATTCACTCCAGCAGCACAATAAACCGCATTTATGTCTGGTCTGATTCATGGGAACCATTTCACCTTGAGCCTACAGGAAAAATGTACAAACATCTAAGAGATTGAGTCAAAGCTGAGGAATCGTCTGCACAGTTTCTACTGTTTTACACACAAATATGAAGCAGAACAACACTGATAATAATCATAAATGTTTCTTGAGCAGCAAATCTTTCTGGAGGATCTTGTGACACTGAAGACTGGAGTAATGATGCTGAAAATTCAGCGTTGATCACATGATATAAATTACTGTTTACTATATATTCACATAGAAAACAGCTATTTAAATTGGAAAAATATTTCACTATTTTTACTGTATTTTTGATCAAATAAATGCAGCCTTGGTGAGCAGAAGAGACTTTCAAAACCTTTCGACCAGTACAACATGGGTGAATGACAAATAAAATAACATAGGCTACTAAAGGAGACATTAGCATCATTTCAAGCATCAAGACTACTAACAGAACTATACCACCATGGTATTACCATAGTACATGTGCAAAAAACATGGTAATGCTTTTGTTTTTTTAGTGTGAAGGAGCTTTTATTGACATGTGGCTTGAAGGAGATCTGCTCATCTGGAGCTGAAAGAGGCCTTAATGGATCCACAGAGCACAAACAGATCATATACGTGCCATAAAAAAGCTTTTCTGTCTGCCGCACGTGATAAAAACATGACAGAAGAAAGAGAAGGCAGTGAAATATGACTTATTTGCTATTCCAATGTCTGCAGAAAATCTCTACTGAGGGAATATGAGATGCAAAACAGGGCAAGATGATACGCAAGTTCATAAAAAAATGACATAAACTTGCATTCAAAAGTTTGGGGTTGGTGAGATTTTTTAATGTTTTTGACCAAGGCTGTGTTTATTTAATCAAAAATACTGTAGAATCACCCTTTTGCAGCCTTTATTTTGTCTCTATTTCGTTTGCTTCCCATTTCAGTGCGTCCGACTCAGACATATCCGAGCAGGAATCAACATGATACCGTTCAACAGATCATTTCATTGCACAAAACTGATTTCATGGCTCTAAAACACACATCACATCCTCTCATCATGAGGACGAGACGGCCGACAGATACGGGAACAACATTGAAGGCATGATGAAAACGCATCAGGAACCTGCAACATCCCGCTCTAAATCTTCCCGCCTGACATCCCGACTGAAGAGAAACGTGTCTGACATCTCTGTCCGCTGCTTTACGAGACTCGGGAGCTTTGGCCAACCTCTGACATGTGTGTTTTAAAGGCGGAACGACCAGAGTCCTCCTCAACGGTTAGAGACTGCCTACTGAACATGACATGTACAATGATTCGCTGTTTTAACTCATGAATCAGACCTGCGGGAGCCGAACACATGGCAGCAATCAGACGCGGAAACACACATTACGAATGAAGGAAGAGAGATAAAGAGGAATGTAAGAGTGAATTAACAAGGTTATTATCATTAACTCAAACTGAAACCATCATGTTCGTTACTGGAAATAAAATAAATGTTAAATGAAATGCAATCAAATATATAGGCCTATTAAAAATTAACTTATTTTACTTCTGCTAGTTATTCTGCTGTTTACTTATTGCTAGTTGCAAAAGCAACCATTTTTATTTTTATTTAGTTCTATTTGATGTACTAAAATAACTAAAAGTAACACTGAAATAAAAATGAATACAAACTATATAGGTATGACAAAAAAACAATAACTAATAAAAATGACATAAAATGAAAACCAAAAAAATAAAGAATAAAATCTAATTTAAAATATTATATAAAACTAAAAATTCTAAAACTATATATAAACTTATGCAACAGCTAAAAACATTAATAAAAAAATGTATCATTAGATAAGTGTTGAAATATTTAAATAAATTATTAAATACATAATTAAATTGTTAATAAAACATAAAAATAATTAAAGTAATTATTAAATCACTAAGCAAATTAATACATATTATTACATTTTATTTGTTTTTATTTCATTTTAGCATTTGTTTGCACATTATTTTTGTACTTAAACATCAGTTAGTTGTCAAAACAACATTTTTCATTTTAATTTAGTTTAACTTGATGTAGTAATATAACTAGAATTAAAAACTGAAATAAAATTAATAAATGCTGCTATATAGACTTTAAAAATCTATAACTAATAAAAAGACAAAAACACAACAAAATTTAAAGTAAAAAAATAATAAAACGAACTAAAATGAAAACAAAAATGGAAAAAAAAATACAAAAATAAAATCTTGTGTGTGTGTGTATATATATATATATATATATATATATATATATATATATATATATATATATATATATATATATATATATATATATATATATATATATATACATACACATATTCATTTTTCATTAAGTCTCTTCTGCTCACAAAGGCTACTTCTATTAGACTTAAAGGTGGTAAAGAGGATGTTTTGTTTTATACATTTTTGCAATATTACTTGAAACTGTCTTTACTAAGTGATAAAAGACTATTTATTAGGTGCACTGAAAGGAATATTATTAATATACATCATCTGTGCACGAGGTAGGGCCTTAAAAACATCAGCCAATCGTTTACGCGATCATCGCGTAAACGATTGGCCCTCTGGCTTGTCAATCACTGCCATGACGTTCCTTGTGAGAGACGCGCGGCTGCGCGCTCTAGTAACTTTCATGCGCCGCATGCAATGTTTTTGTCAGGAGACAGGAGTAACAACTGCAGATTATGAGGTGAGTCCAACATAATGAATCCACTAAGTGTGTGCGCAGCTTAACGATTGTAAGGCCGATTATGAATGTAAATTGATACTTATGACTGATCGCGCTCAAATGCGTCCAGTCAGAGCCAGTTGCGTTCAGTCTGCGATTACAGTCGGTGTTCAAATTCCATGTGAAAGTACATAAATCTGCTTCAGGAGCAGGAAACTATCGCTGTATGTTGAGCACAGTCAGAATGTTTTAGCTAGTCGTAAAATGTGTATCATTTCAAACGCTCATTTCAAAAACTCAGTCAACGAAAACATCCTCTATACCACCTTTAAGGCCCTGTTTCCACCTGGTATTAAGATGCGTTTTGGTCGATCGAGCACAAGTAGACGAGGGGAGACATATATCCCTATACACCTGGTGTTTAAATCTCTTTTTAATAAGTTTAATAAGTCTCTTTTGTCCACTTCTGTCCTGATTTTTTCAATGTTTCCAAACTTTTGACCTGTACTGTATAAACTCTAATAGCACATGAATAATGTCTGTAAGCAATGTTATCTGCGTCCTGAACTCCTGCTAACAAACCCTGACGTTGAGTGACTGTGATCTCAGGTGCTTCTGTCTCTTTTATCTCTCCTAAAATCCAGCAGTTTATCTTCTCGTCCTTAAGTGTTCTGTCGCTGAACGGACGCCAGGACACACAAAGTATTATTAATATCCTCTTGGCAGGAGCTGCCGGCGTGACTGAACTCTGTACAGTAGCAGAACACGCTGCTGAAAACCAACCAAAAGACCTCAGAAAAACCCGAAAACAACTTTACAACAGGTTCTGAATCTGATTGGGTATTCAAGAGGTTTTATTATTAATATCAATGCTGAAAACAGTTGTGTAGCTTAATATTTTTGTTGACAACGTGATACATTTATTCTTCAGGATTCACTGATGAATAGAAAGTTCAAAAGAACAGCATTTATTTGAAATAGAAAACACTATAATCGAGGTTACAAAAGAGTAAGCGTGGTTATAATAGTGGTCTATTGAGGTTTAGGCATTTTGGTGCTGCAGAGCGCTGGTAATTTTTCTTCCAAGCACAAATCAAATCTATTGAGATGGTCTTTTTGAAACTAATGGCCAAATTAAAGGTACATTAAACTACATTAAACTTCCTTTTTCCAGGTTTTAGATGAGACTCCAAAAGAACACCAAATAAACAACTGATATAAGAGTCCATATGCAAAGGACTTGTTTACAGTTACAGTTGCAATACCGAACAGAACCACATGGAGATTCCAAAAAATCCCTAAACCAACCGGCTTGACATGACAGTACACGGATCCATTCAGAATTACGAAACACATGACAAATCCGAACACAGAAATGCATCTGTATATAAATACAGTGTGCGATCAGTGCGTCGAAAGTGCACATACATGGTTTGTTTGAGCATCAGTATAACAGACTCATGGATGTACGACTCCTGTAAGTCACCTCAATCGTCTTAACCTTGATTACAATCCTCATCCATCAAAAATTTACTAGCGAGACATTGGTTTGCTTTATCCAGCTGAGAAACGCAGTTTGCATATCATCTGGCCATACAGCGATGGTATGATATATACAGTGTTGGGGGTAATGCATTACAAGAAACTTAAGTTACGTAATCAGATTACTTTTTCAAGTAACTAGTAAAGTAACGCATTACTTTTTCAATTTACAACAAAATATCTAAGTTACTTTTTCAAATAAGTAATGCAAGTTACTTTTTCACATTTATTGACTGACATGTCCCCATGTTGAGAGAAATAAAGTGCAGAGGGTGTTGTGTGCGCTGTATAAGCATGATGGTTATTGTAGTTCTAGACTAAATGTGAACATACATTTGCTCATCTCACTTGCACGAAAACATTCAGTATTCCTCAAAATTAATAAAAACAGTGAAATGCAATCTCAGAATTTTTGCAAACCTGTAATAATTAACTATATTAAATTACACAAATATACTTTATGTATTTAATCTCAATTATTAACCAATGTCTTTGCTGCTGACCTTCAATATGCCTAATTCAACCATACTAATAAGCAAAACATACTTTAGATTTGATTTAGAAATAAGAACTAGAACTTCCTTCTCCTGTATCCTATTCTTCCTAAATCCAGAATGGCAGCACAGCTGAAAGGTTTGTTTGAGCTGCGCCCTCTACTGTACAGGTGTAAATATGCTTTTCCTTCAGCCTGAGGCTTACTGATTTCACTTTTGGTGTGAAAGGGCCTTTTTTTCCGAAAATAGAATGTGACGAGCAGGGCGGGCGAGAGCCGTGAGGGAACGGCGCGAGGCCGGTGACGCGAGTGATAATGAGCGTCACCTGCGAGGCGTGCCGGCCTCGAGTCTCTCACGGAGGAGCTCCGGAGGCATAAAAGGAGGAGCGACATCAGTGAAGGACGAGAGAGGACCAGGCCTGGACTTTATGTTATGTTTTATTATGTTTGTGTGGCCGGCAGACGTCCGCGAGGGTCTGCCGGCATTACTTTCGTTTTGTTCTTTGTTTATTTCTAATTAAAGTTTTGTTGAATGTTCGCCGGTTCCCGCCTCCTTCTTCCCGTATTGACGAACTTCGTTACATTGGTGCCGAAACCCGGGAGGAAGGAGGGACATGCTGTCGAAGAGCCCTCGCTGCTGAGGGGGATCGCGGTGCTGCGGAGTTCGGGCAGCGCGGGAGTGTGTGTAGACCGCGAGAGGCTGCCCGAGGCGGTGGTGCTGGAGCCTTGTGAAAGGTGGGACGGAGACCCGGATGCCGTGCTCCTGGGACGAGGTGGGGTGGCTGCCGTCCTGGACCTGGAGGGAGCGGAGGAGTCGCCGCCGTCTGCCGTGGGCCGGAGCCTGCTGCCGTCCGCCATGAAGGGGAGGAGCAGGGGACGGGGGACTCGCTGCCGGCTGCCCTCAGTCGGAGGAGCCATCGCCGGCCGCCAGGAGGCGGTCGAGGATCGGGCCGTCCACCGAGCGTCCAGTGCCACCGCATGGCACCGCGAGGAAGAGCCTCCCGGCTGGCTGAGGACCGGGCGGCAGTGTGTCTGGGAACCGGACCAAGAATTTTTTTTTTTTTTTTCTTTCTTTTTCCTCTCTCCCCTCTCTCGTCCTGTCGCTCCACTTGCTTCCGTCTCCTTTCTCTCGTCTCGTCTGTCCTTACCCCCAGGTGCTGCGGCCGCCGAGACAGGCCCCGGGGGGGAGTAAGCGCAGTCGCGGGAGTACCCCCCGGCCTGCGAGGGGCGTTGGGGGTATGTGACGAGCAGGGCGGGCGAGAGCCGTGAGGGAACGGCGCGAGGCCGGTGACGCGAGTGATAATGAGCGTCACCTGCGAGGCGTGCCGGCCTCGAGTCTCTCACGGAGGAGCTCCGGAGGCATAAAAGGAGGAGCGACATCAGTGAAGGACGAGAGAGGACCAGGCCTGGACTTTACGTTATGTTTTATTATGTTTGTGTGGCCGGCAGACGTCCGCGAGGGTCTGCCGGCATTACTTTCGTTTTGTTTGTTTATTTTGAGATTAAAGTTTTGTTCAATGTTCGCCGGTTCCCGCCTCCTTCTTCCCATATCTACTAACCTCGTTACATAGAACTTTTTTGTTGTTATTAAAAAACAAACAAGCAAGCCTCGCCCCGGTGAGAATGCATTACTTTTCATAAAAAGTAACGAAGTAACGCAATTAGTTACTTTTTTAGGGAGTAACGCAATATTGTAATGCATTACTTTTAAAAGTAACTTTCCCCAACACTGGATATATATACTTTATTTCAGTTGACATTTATTTAATTTCAAGTAGCAAATATGTTATGTCTCACATGCACATAAATCCATAAATGTAAATGTTGTGCTATTCAAAGTAGGGATATATTGGTCAATAATTAGTTAGATAAAAAGCCAATATTTTCACTGTCGGCCATCCGCTGATTATTTAAAAGCAGGCGATGATCAGGGACAACTATATCTTATCAATCAATAGGGGGCGGAAAAACATGTCAGACTCATTTTCTTCACACACTGTATGCCTCTTTTGTTAAATTTAGGGCTGTCAAAGTTAACGCCACAAAAAGCAGACTATGTTTGATATTTGTAGCACCTCCCATCCAATAATCGCAAAAAAGTTTGCTTTACCACTAGTTACAGCACCAAATAAACATACATGAACATCAGAAGGAATGTTGAAAGATACAGTACAACTTTAAACATTTATTTTTGGCATTTTTGGATGGGATCGGGAAAGGTCTGCGAGCCAGGACTCAAACTCAGGTTGCCTGAAGCACAATGGTGCTGTATGTCGGTGCTGCCCACGAGGCTATCGGCACTGACTGATACAGTACCAGTTATCCAGTGTTAAAATAAACAGCAGTTGAATATAATAGTTTGGTTTTTTTGGTTAATTTTAACCTCTAATATTATAGTAATGTACCAAATGAGAGGGTCCCTGTATAGTTTACAGGATTAGTTGAGAGTGATCCTTCTTCCTTTTCGGGATCGACAGATATCATTCTGAATAATCGGCTATCGGTATTGGCAGAGAAATTTAGCACTTATAAAGTAATATCTGCACGGCTCCAGAGAGGACGAGGTTTCTTCGTCGGCTGTAAGAAGTTAAAGCTGATCCACCACTCTGTGTTTATATGTGTGTGTGTTCAGGACTCACTCTCAGGCCTGGGAATCCACTGCTGCCAGTTCCACCGACGGGCCCCTGAAACACGGACAAAACACCAGTGACTCGATGAGAAACAGCTCTGCACTTCTGTCCGCATGTAGCATTATTTCAAACTTTCTTTGTTTTTATTTAACACACTGAGTTTGAGCTGAAGACATCAAAGATATCTCTACAGCTGTTTGGGGTTTTGGCACAATAATATTCTTCCAAAACTGTGGAAACACCATCTATAGTCAAAATATCCTCTATATCCTCTGTCTCTATGAAGCCCCTCCTTCTGAAAAGCACAATGTGCTCTGATTGGTTGGCTGGAGCAGTGTGTTGTGATTGGCGTTTGGGAAATGTCCCGCCCCTTACCATAACCGCCAGTTTCAACACACTACTAACTAACTCAACCAGGCCCCGCCCCTTTAATTTGGCCAGGAATTATTAAATGAGGATAGCTTATATTATATTAGGTATGTTTTTTTGCTTCCAATATCTGTTTTATTATGAAATACATAGGAATTCATTTTATATTTCAAGCATGTTGTTTGTGCACTTAATGTAATAAACATCATACAATAGTGAAATAGGTTATAATTCGTCACGAAAACAACTTTTAATGACCCGATTCCTTGGGGGGGGGGGGGGGACTCGATTTTTTACGACACCGGAAGAAAATTACAATTTCTTTACACACTAAAGAAAGATGAACATGGTGCTTTTTAAGAATGTTTAGATATTTGTACTGGAACCTCATTTTCTGCAGTACCTGGTTTCCGTCGGGTCCAGGCGGTCCTCTCTCACCCGCATCGCCAACAACACCCTGTAAAAGCGCTCAGATCAGCTCAGGACACATTTTAAACGCCTCTGTCAGTCTCACATCAGTCACACTGCCATTGAAACGTCTGAACGCTCGTGTCCTGAGGTAACGCTTTTCCATGATGTCATATCACACACATCGGAACAGTTCGTTTGGCTGTGAGTCTGATCTTGTCTCCGCTTTATTTCTCTATACATGATAAGTGCATGTTGCTCTAAAGAAAAGTAAAGAATCTTTGGTGTAAATCGGAGTGTTTTACAGAACGTGCTCCGTCTGCATGTTTGCTTGTGTCTTTCTGAGCCCAGGGGCCTCTGAATGTCTTCCAACAACCTTTCATCCTCACTCAAGATGCCTTCGATTAATCATTCCTGCTGCAGACGCCGGGCAGCGAGCCCAGCTGGCACAGGATCTCTGGTGTGATGTTAACAGGCCCGTACGTTTGAGGGTTTCTCAGGCCCAACGCTGAGCCGACACCAAAGCAAAATGAGCTGAGATTTTACAAGCTTGAAGAAGCTGATATTAACCTTATCAAGCATCTCTGAGTCATTAACATGAAGAATGTATGGGTGTCTCAACAAATTATATATCATCAATAATCGTAACATGTCAACCGATGCAGATAAACGTAAAATTTGTTTGTCGCTATTGTACGACGACTTGCAGATTGTGTGGCATTTCTGTTGTTGTTCTTTAGAGGCACAGAGCGGTTACCACAAACACATCAGTCAGAATAACCCTCACAATCCCTTCAAGAAGTAAAGCAATGTTTCTTTACTAATGCAGACTTTTATACATTGCATAACATCTTCCATCCGCTTAATGCCACTGGCTTTACAGCTGGGCAGCAGATGACAAGAACAGATTCGTTGTTCGTTTTCTTGCTTTTCTTTACACACAAGTTATCTGTTTTAAATGCCCATCACTCATTTGCATAACACCCCGTGATTAATGCTTATAAATGAAGGGAGAGTTTACCTGTCTTCCTTTGGGACCCTTGTTTCCCACCGGACCTGGAATTCCCTGGAACACATCGAGATGATCGCAGTTACAAACAAATCTGATCTGACACACATCGATCATTCTGAGCCGAGGGGCGTCATCAATCTGAACGCTGTTGTCTTGTGTGTTTTCAAGATCACGTCATTCATTTGGGAATTTAAGTCTGTGTTGAGACTGAGAGTTGCTGCAAATCACAGAACGATGGCAGATTTGACAACATTCGGCCTTAAACAGCCCATGTGTGTTTGTCAGTGTAACATGTCCGGACAAACCAGCATCTGCAGCATTATGCTGATATTAAGAAATACTGTGAGATATAAACAGCATCTGCGGCCATTAGTACGTAAAATGAGTGAAGCATGCTTTCATAGTAACACATTTACAAAGGAAGTCTATGGGGCAAGTGTACAGGAGCTGAAACAGATTTGAGCCGTTGAGTGTTAAAAACAACTACTTTTCTAAGATGAATAAACAAAGTTCTGCTGCATGTACGAAACTATAATTCCAATAGATAATACCAAGTGAAATAGGTTTTAATTGCAAACCATTCACCATTGTCCTATCAGCCATCTCTCCTTACTCTCTTTATGTGGTAAGTGAAATCTGTTGTGCTACAAAGTAACAGGCTCCTGCTAGCAAACGACTAACCATGTCCTTTTGGGGCTCCGTAGACTGCTTTTTTTTTCTTTTCATGCCTTTCCGAATACAGATTTAGGCTTCGTACACACCCCTTTTTCTACTGTAAAACACACTTCCGTGACCGTACAAACTGAGGTATGATTCAAAAAGATTTTCTGTAGTATTCAACAGCATGCTACCTTGTTTTTATTCATGCAAATGGCATCTCCTTGATTCTCGCATTTCATTTGCATTAATGTGAAATGACAATTGTATAATTGTTCATTTAAACTCACTCTCTCTCCCTCCAGTCCTGGTGGTCCTGCAATTCCTGGAGGTCCGATGAAGCCCTGATAAAGAAAAACACAGTAGCTCAAAATCACACGTTTACATATTTAAACTCCTCATACATCTTTTATCAGATAATCCCAGAATTCAGATAATCCTGATACTATGCTGGTCAAAAGTTGTTAAAATCGATCTGATGTCCCATTTAGGTATAATGCATCAAGAAATTTGAAGGCAAAGAACAGGACGGAAGACAGTATATTTGAAACGCTTTGGAGTATTGGAACGAAATTTGGTGCAAGTCATCACCACCATGCCCTGATGATACTGGAGCAGTTTAGGGACAGCACCACCTACTGGAGAAGAAATTTCGAATTTTTAATTAAACCATGAGCCTAAAATCTCCACCTATGCCAGGGCTCGTCAACTGACGGCCCACGGCACCCCAACCTCCCTCCTCCTCTTTTCCTGCAGCCGTGCGGCTATATACGCACTGTTCATACATGTACGCTCCTCCGACTGACCTGAGAAACATTTTCTGTGTGAATATTTCAGCAGTTATTATGTGCGTTCCGTATTTCTGTCGACTGAACCAGCCATACCTATCATTCGTGAATTAATCATCCTTTTATCTCGATTCTTTCTTTTCCGTGAATTGGCCAAACACGCTTGCATAACTATCTGAAACGATTTGGATTCGTTCGGACCGCTCTGTCACTGAATCACCTGAAGTTGTTTCTCTGTCAGTAACAACAAATACAGAACAAATAGCACTGTTTTCATGTGTTTCACTAGTTTACTTTGAACTTTACAGCACGGCCCAATGGATAATGGAACGAAAGCTTAAAGGAGCTGCGTTTATTCCCGGTCACCATTATTAAACACCATTATTATCACACACCTCTCGTTTACAAACTACAAATCACTCCATGATTAAACTAGTTTTAAATCGGATGAAACAGCCTCAAGATTCCCAACAAGACTGATGAGGAAAACAGGAGGAACATTGTGCCATGAATGAAGATAGAAGACTTTTAAATCCCCAAATCATCACCCTTACAAACATTTACCATGAATGAACTGTAGTAAATTACCATGGTTTGTGGAAATGTGGAATATTTATTTTGAAAACTATGTTATAGCCATTTATAATGCAATATATTTATTAGGTGGGTAGGGGAATATATAATTCGTGTAGTTTGTACCTGTGTGTTTAGGCATTTTTTTATAGGCCTATATAACATAACATATAATATAATATCATTTGACAGTGGTAATGAGAAGCCATGTATGGATTTAGCTGTGGTTACCAAATCTCACTGTGAGAATATGTCAGCATCAGGTGTGATATCATCTTTTCCACATGCACTGGACACAAATCATTCATCGTGGCGAGTGAGCAATTGGCTGGTGTTTTTGTTTGCAGTAGGTGGATGAAGCGCTATATGTACCATTCTTCTATCTTGTTAAGCGAGATCACATGTACTATCAGTCAAAGATGAAAGAAACAGCCCTCCTCCTGTCTCTGCACATTCCTGTGCCGCGGCACACTGCCAGATGTTGAAAGAGATTGTGTTTCTAAAACATGCAAAATATCTGAGATGCAGCAGTCTCATCTTGACTTTGTAGAGCTCACTGATTCTTGAGGACTGGGACAAAACAGGCTTGAGGACTGCAGAAATAAGGCTTATGTATCTTGGAATTGTTTTAGATGATTCAGATGAGAATTTGTTCTACATGTTCAGATGGATTCGCCTGCATTTGGGTGCAACCACCCGTTTTTCTTCACTTCATCACTCAGAATGGGTTAACAGCAACATCAGATACAAAAATGTTTCAAATATTTATGATAAATATTGGAAAATTTAGAACTATAGGACGTTTTGTTTTAAAGTGATTTTCAGCTCCATCTATTGATGAAAATCTAATGTTGACAAAAATATATATGCATTAAATGCAGCAGCATTTTTTATTTATTTACTTGTTTATTGATTGATTGATTGATTGTGTTGCTGCTACTAACATGAACTACTTTAATTGTGGGAAATTATCTAAAAATCATGAAATCAAAAAAAAAAAAAACTTACCAGTTATGTTGCCTAATTAAACTCGAAGCACGTAAAAAAAGTTTTTTGTACGTTGATTTAGCCAGATTTTATGAATATTTAGCAGGGACTTTGTTGTGAAATAGTATAAAAGAGGGGTATTTAATATCTGTTTGAATCTAGTCTGATGGTCATTTTCAGAACGAATGGCATGTTTCAAAAATTGCATGTTTTGTCCAAAGTGTCAAGAATCATTGCCGTAATCATTGCTCCTTCCAACATTCTCTATTTATCTCTCTCTATTATCTGTTCCTGTAGCTCTCAGCGAGATGATGTAAGAGTTCAGACATTGTTTGAACAGGAAATCATGAGACAACAGCTGTACGTACATTGACACCTTTAGGTCCTGGGTTTCCCTCTGGTCCTCCCAAACCCTGAGAGACAAAAGACATTAATGTTACACACATTCACATATCAGACTAACGCACACATCAGACATCAGGAAACTCTAATGTGTAAACAAACTGGCTTTACCCAGTGTTCATATGTCTGTTCTGGAAATATATGCAAACTAGTGCATTTTTAATTATCACATATCATTTTAGAAAACTAGTACAAAACAATGTTTTGTGTTCTGTGATTGATCAGTTGGAGAAGTATGTGGTGATTTCTATTAGTTCATTTTTTTTTACCTTATTTACCAGTGGTGTCTTGCATTAAAATGTTTATCATTGTTTACTGCATACTGTTTCACAGTATACCACGCAAAACATTCTAAACAGCTGCCTGATATTAATTTTAAATTAAGCATCACATTTAATAAATACGATTCAATTTGATTAGAACAGGACGGCCAGATCTTTACAGATAACAGAAGGCCATATCTTTGAAACGCTTTGGCTTATTGGAACGAAATTTGGTGCAAGTCATCGCCACCATGTTCTGATGGTACTGGAGCAGTTTACGTACAGCGCCACCTACTGGACAAGAAATATCTAAGTTTTTAATAAGCCATGAGCCTAAAATCTCCACCTTTGCTATGAGCAAACAAATCTACTTACAAGAATCAAATTTAATATTTCAAATTTAGGATCAAGAAGAGTGTTACAATGAATGAAAAAAGATTTTAGATTCCTAAAAAGAAAATTAAAAAGAAAAACATTTTAAAGATGATAACTGGATCTGAATTAATGCAATGTAGTGAGGTCATTAACAACAATGCGGTATACTACTTTTTAAAATGTTTGTCATTCTGTTTCACATATTACTTTTGAAAATACTTGTACCACGCAGTACATTCTGAACAGCTGCATGATATTAATTTTAAATTAAGGATCCAATTTAAAGAAGTAACACAGAATCAATGAGATGTTTTTGTTGTTTTTTTAGTGGATATCGGTCACTGCACCTGCCTGCCAGGGTAACCTGCTGCCCCAGATACGCCTGGCAATCCTGGCAAACCCTAAGGAGAAAGGAAAGAAAAACGTGAATGAAAGATGAGAACGGCTGCCAGCGGACGAATAGAGCTCCTATTGTTCCCAGTGGCATCTCTCTCTCAAAGCATCCACAGGCCAGACCGGCTCTCCGCGGCCTGACCCTGGCTGAAGTCCAGACGGCGGCTCCTCTCCACTGCACGACTCCAGCGCGGATCATCTTTGCATCAGGTGACTGCATATAAAGACTGCGCTTTGTGACTGAATGAAAGTTTCCATGTATTGAGTTCCAAACCTTCCGGACTCAGTTATTGAGGAGGTACAAAGGTACAACTCATAGATCTGTTTAATGCCATGTCAAACACATAGGGAGGGAGAATTAAACCTGATTGTACAGGCAAAATATGAGTGGAAGGAGGGCTGCTTTATGAAAGAGAGGTCAAATACAACGCTAAAATCTAGCATTCAACTTCAGGATGTTTGCATTAAATGCAGCAGTCTTATATATTTATTTATTTATATTGCTACTACTAACAGGAACTCCTTTAAATTGAGCTAAATTATCTAAAAAAAAAAAAAAGTGTCCGTTTTGTCCCATGCCTCAAGAATCAGCGCACTACAAATGGAAGAGTTTACATCGATATGATGTACTAAACTAGGATAGCGAATAGCTTCAGTACAGCAGCCTGACAATAAAGCTCTTTTTAGTATGACCCAACAGTATGATTAGTAATAACAACAATTATACTTGACTTAGCAAGCACCACTAGCTAATTATAGCTTGTAGTCTGACAATGATTGAAACGGTAAAATGTCAACGTGAAGACCTCGCAAACAAACTGACATCCACCTGAGTTGACACATCTCATCCGCTCACCTGTTCTCCTGGCAGACCTGCCAGTCCTGGATAGCCTTTGGGACCCTGCAGGTGAAAAAAAAAAGGAAAGGAGATTATGACTCAACTCTATTACAGAACGCCGGTAAGAACACAAAGCAAAGAATTTTCCCATATCCCTCAATGTTAAGAACAAGGAGAAATAGAGAGAGTCATACTTGACGTGTTATCTTTTCCACATTTCTGGGATTTTGTTGCCTAAAGTCCCAGTGGACTCAGATAAGACTAATAGCCTTTAAGAATTTCCCCAGAACTGTCAAAACCCTTTAAAGCTTTGCTCATCTGACAGCTCAAGCTCGAGCCCATGAAAGAAAGACAAGTCACGACAGTGAGACGGGGAGGGGAGGTCAGAACTCCTCACCTTGAAACATTTCTAGCCTGCTCTCGTGTGCTGGAACTGATCTGTGCCAATTGAACTGAAGCACAACAATGCAATCATAAAGTCACCTTTCCAAATATATCCTCAAATCTAATGCTTTGATGTTTAGATGCCTGATTGATAGACGTACCGACAGCTGTTTGCCAGCAGGTGGCGCTGTGTGTCGGACCGAGCAGAGAGGTTCAAGTGTAGTGCAATCCTCTAAATTTGGAAAATTCCAAGCCTTCTGCATTGCTCCTGAGAAGACAATGATGTATCAGAGGTCACCGTGATTTATACCTGACCTGGTCTGGGCCTGTACGACTATTTCTGCTCAAGCTCTTTAAACATTTTACTGCAAAAAGCAGAGTGCTCTAGGTACTAATGACCTATAAAAACAGTATTTAAAGGGATTGCTTAAGTTCACCACGCTCAAGATCAAAGACTGTGGGAGGTGAGGTGGAAAACTGGTTAAGATCAACATGGAATGAAAGTCAAGACATCATTTTATTTGTTTATTAGGATTTTTAACTCTTTCTCCAGCACTGACGGAATTTTCCGTCATTTACGGCACAACACTTCCTAGCCATTGACGGAATTTTCCATCACTTACGACAGAACTTTCCAGCTAGTCATGTGCCGATATTTGGTAATACGATATATCACCATAATGAATATGCACGATATCGTTATTGTGGGCACTTCAAAATACCGAGAATATTTATTTATTACGAATTATTCAAATTTTTATAATACATTTTAAGAATACTTTCCCCAACAACCGTATAAAATGCACAATATCGCTGTATCTGCGTCAAAGGGACACGGGCACTCTCTGACAGCAGAGGGCGCTGATGGAACAGCAGAAATGCAGCGGTTACCCCAGAAACCCTTGTAAACAATGCAGCTGCTACTGAAGAGTATTTAAAATGCTTCAAATAGCTATTCAGTTTTTTGTATTCACAATGTTGTTCATCACAGCACCAAATACTTAAAGACTTAATAAGCTATTTATTTTCAAACTTAAACAATTTTATATTTGACTACAACATGCTTTATAATGATTGAAAATGAATTCATTATTACCAAAGTGACAATGAAAAATACTTTTATTTAATCCTAGTTAATGTTAATTTCTTAGTTAAAGTTTAATAACATTACTAAAATCAAAAGTTGTAACTATTATTTAATGGACCTGAAATAAAACTAACAATGATCAGTTGTATTTTTTTAACTAACATTAACAAAAAAAAAAAAAAAAAAAAAAAAAAAAAATTATAAATATTTTTTAGAATATATATACATTTGACTTTATATTTTTTTTGTGTATTGCATTAATATATTTAAATGTTTAGAGTTCTTTTTGTTATAAAGAAAGAGAGTTCTTAAACCTTTTTTTGCAACTTATTTCAATATTGTGATATTACCGTATACCGTAATAAAAGCTTCAGCAATTATCGCAACATGAAAATTTGATACAGTCACATGCCTATTTTCAGCCATTGACAGAATTTTCCGTCATTTATGACACAACACTTCCCCGGCATTGACGGAATTTTCCAGCAATCCATGTTTCCACTGTTATACAGTAGGGGGCGCTATTGAAGAGGAAATTATTGTGAAGGTTTGGCGATGCTGATGGACTCGATCTAGTTGGTCCGTTTTGATTTTCGTTCTGAATCTGAATCCGATTCATCTTTGGGAAAAAAACGTGTTGCTTTTTCATGAAACTTACCCACATTCAAGTGTTGATAAAAAAGAATAAAACATTGTTTAAAAGCAGAGGCTCTGCTCTTTCTTTTTGATATTTTGCATGTTCAGATATTGTTCTGATAGAACAAAATATTCTGGGGGCCATGACATTTTTTTGAAAATGATCAAAAATACTGCCATTGGCAGGCAACTTTTAAATGAATGGGGAAAGAGTTAAAAAGCACATTGAGTTCAACATTGTTAATTCATGGAATATGTCATTTTCTGAATAACATCAAAGACTCAAGACATTACTATGAATAGGATGTGCAATGTGAAATATGGCAGAGCAAGTCCCGCATTCTAAATAACAGCCAATAAACAATTGGTAAATCCATTGGTTGCCACAGAGAGAGTATGGCACTGCACAGGTGCATTGGCTGGACCAACATGAAATATAAGCTATTTGAGCATAAGAAACAACATTTATCAGACAATTCCTGTCAGATATTGTTGCTGGTTAAATGCGACATTGGCAAGTAGTTTTTGAGATTTTAGGATTCCCCCATTCAAGAAGATTGGACTTGGTCTTGGATGCTCAAACTATCTGCCCGGGGGCACTGACTTTCCTTGAAATGGACTTTGATAACGTCACATTACAGTAACTTTTAAGACTGGTAGCCCAGCATGAACTCAGATGGGTTCACAAAGTTTAAAGTGAAAACTAGGCAAACTTAATTTCAGACCCAAGCACTGCATGCCACTTGTCTTTTGAAAGCATGTTGACATGAAACCACTTAGAGATGATCTTCACTTGCCTCATGATTCAATTTGATTACGATTCAGAGGGTAATAATTTGGTTATAAAACGATTCTTGATGCAACATAATGCATCCTCCAATTTTTTTTGTTAATGACTATATTAATAATTACAATACAGCCTCTTTTTATTATTTTATCTTTGTTATTAAAAATAAGAAACAAAGATGCAAATAAACTTTAGAACAAATACAGTATAAGAAAGAAACAAGCAGTTAAGAGATAATACAGGAATTGAATAATCAGATGTAAAAACTAATCAGTGCATAGTCTTTAGTGTATTAGTTACAAATAAATTGATTATTATTAAAGCTACAAAAGTTATTCAGTCAAGAACAGTGCAGGATTCCCTCTTTGTCCTTTATTGTTTGATTAACATTAATGATACAGACAGAAGCAGGTTTATTAGGCTGCTGTCACTTTAAGAACGATTTTTTTCATAAAAACCAAAACCGGAGGACATACGCAACTTTCTTTTATTAATATATAATAAAAGTAGCCTACTTCATTTACAATAAAACAGTATATTAATATGTATGAGGGGCCTATTTAATTACTTTTTTTAAAAATCGATTCTTTTGTTTTTATGCACCGATGCAGAATCGTTCACATTTGCATCGCGATGCAGTAAAAACGATTATGGCTCTGGTTTCGTCTACAGATCCCTGTGATTTTCGAAGCCTCCGATGAATTAGTCCAGGATCCACTAACCAAACCGTACAGATCTGCTTTTTATCACTTCCCAGGTTCGACACCTGACCTTTTAAAACTAACCAAGCCCCCAAACTCAATGGAAAAAAAACTCTGTCCAAAAGGGCTCCATTTCCAAAGAAAACCACGCTTGGAGAATGCTCATTTTCTAAGAGTTGATCCACACAGTCTTAACAGTGCTCCTGGGATTGCAAGTGAAAATCCAATTACACTGGGCCACTGTTAGCAAAAGACTGACCTAAAATGAGCTCCGGCCAACAATTTCTATCATGACTAAAAGGACTTTACAACATTTGGTTCTCTTCACCTTATAAACCAAAACAAGAGCTACTGAATACTCCCTCATGATATCTTTCTATGCTCTCACCAAAAACTACCCTCACAAACCCTCCTACACAAGTAACAGACCTCAAATATTACAAAAACATATCCTCTAGTGGAGTTAGGTGAGCTAAAACTTGCACCAGTTTTGCCTTTGAAGATGCAACACTGGACTGTTCCTGTCATCAGGAGTAAGTCACCCCGCAGAGTGCCTTTCCTCTAAAAGATGACCCTTGACCTTTAGGGGTTCTCGGGTTCTAAAGGAGCTCCCAAGTGATGGCGTGTCCCCGAGCAAAGCTACGTCTTGGAAAGTGTGAACAGACCTTCGCCTGCCCTGAAACATCACACAGGGTCTTTATTCTTGTCTGTAACCCAATCCAGCCGCTGCTGAGAGGGCCCTTGCCGCCATGGTGGCGGTAACAGATACTGTACGAACGGTGTGAAGAATGAAACACTACGTCTCACTGCTGCAAACAGAACATAATTCAGCTGAAAAAGGTTCTCGAGAAGTAAGGGAGGAGTGCAGAAGAACTTACCTTCAGACCTTGTTCACCTTTAGGACCCTGTGGACCTGGCCGTCCTCTTTCTCCCTGAAATAATAAAAGAGAAAACGCTCAGTGTTGTCCTCCATAACCCGAGTGTCATACCTGGATGACAAAAACAGAAGTAATTCAAAGTAATCGCCCTCACATTTCAAAGCTTTTCTTTCATGGAACCCCAAAAAAACACTCATATTTTGTATAATTTCTATTCTTTTCTTTTCAATAGAATAGAAAAGAGCAGGATTTGTTGAGCTACAAAAATTACCAAAAAAAAGCACTATCACTTTCAAATTGTGCCCGCATTTTCCACCAAATTTGGTATTAATGGTTTACGTGTGTCTTGTGACCAATCTCCTTTGATGCCAAACTGGTGAGAAACATTTTAACTGATACTTTGATATTTGAATTGAACATTTTTTGGAAGCTCGAAGGCCCCCAGTTTCCCATCCATTTGTGTTGTAGAGAAGCTTTTATATTCTGTTAAGGGTTTTTGCTCTGGGCTCCATGAAAGAAGAAGTCCTACGGATTTGGAACGACATGAGGATGAGTAAATAATGACTCTATATTTATTTTGGTGGGAACTATCCCTTTAAAGGCCAGGAAACCAATAAGTAATTGCTGTAGTTTAGGGTTTTGTATACATTTCAAAGGACCAAGAGAAAAGATTGTATTTGTGTACTATTTACCGGTTCACCTGCTGGCGCCTGACCCGGGGACAGTCCAGGGTCTCCTTTTGCTCCCTGGAACATAAACAAAGTGTTAATTCAGTTTGATGTCATATATTTGTAACATTTTATAAGAAAGTCCCATTAGTTAACAATGAGCAATACATATTTACAGTATTTACTAATCTTTGTTAACGCTGTTCATTGTTAGTTCATGTCAGCTCAGGTCTATTAAATAATATTAACAGATACAACTTTTGATTTTAGAGGGGGGCTATTATCCCCCTTTTTTCAAGATGTAATATAAGTCTCCAGTGTCCCCAGAATGTGAAGTTTCAGCTCAAAATACCCCATAGATCATTTATTATACCATGTTGTAAATACCCATTTTTGAGTGCATAAAACATGCTGTTTTCGTGCATGTATCTTTAAATGCAAATGAGCTGATGCTCCCCACCCCCTTTCCAGAATAGTGCTTCCTTCAACAGTTCCTGCCTGCATTGGATACTCTGCCAAATACTAACAAATGATTTAAAGCTGTATCAAGTTAAACTTCTAATTTATCGTATTCTGAGCGCACACATCTGAAGCATGCGCACAGAAAGCTGGCTGTCAGACGGCACATCTTGTGAGTATTAAACTAAGTTCTCTTTCATGTCTTACTGTGTTTAAACTGTCAAATACACACAAGGTTATGTCAAAAACACACAAAGTTCACATAAACACAGTCGGTTATGTCTAGACATTCTTGTCGCTACAATGGCGGACAGTGTACAACTCGCTCAGGGCGGGGTCTATGCTAATACGGCAACGTCCGTCAGCAGTCGTGGGCAGGGCCTGAGCAACGTGACGTTGCTTTGATCAGAAAATGAAAACGGCTTGTTCTGAGACACTGCTTATGATTTATGGGGATTTAAAAAAAAGGAGTGAGTGGATTTGTATCATTATAGGGTGGTTGTGTACACACACTGCCAACACACATTTATGTTCAAACACCATGTAAAAGTACATTTTGCATAATAGTTCCCCTTTAATAAAGCATTAGTAAATGCTGAAATGAACATTAAGATTATTAAATGTTTCAGAAGTACTTTTCATTGTTAGTTTGTTAACTAATGTGGTTAACTAAAGTTAACAAATGGGTAGCGTTGCCCATATATCCCATAAATCAAGATGTCAAAAACGTATTTGTGAAGTCAAAGCAAACAAAAAATCATGACTAAAGTTCAAGAAGACACATGCACATCATGTTCTCCTGTGCTGACAGATTAAGGCAAGTGTTAACAGCGGATTTGGTGAGATTTAAGGGGGTAAACACACTAAACCTCATAATAATGCAGATCAACCGGTTATATAGTGACCAGAAATGGACCAGTGATATCTGAATCCCAATCAGTCTTTCATTTATCAATCCATTCACCCATGGACCAACGATTCAATCAATAATTTCATCCATCGAGGTTCATTCATTCATGGATTCATGAATTTATTCATCAGATTTGGTGGATTCGACCAACTGCACAATATTGTGCTTTTGTGCTACAAAAGACTTTTTAATTACATTTAAAATGCATCTAAATCCAAAGAGAGTCACTGGAAGTTCACTGGAAGTAAAGTCTCTTGTCAGGGACCCAATTTACTGTAGCATGTCAATCAAACAGCTCCAAACCCATTCAGGCCTGAATGAGAGCTTTATTGCTTCAGTTCAGCTTGAAACGAGCAGTTTGATGGAAACACAATTGCTGTCAATCAACACAAGGCAGCGCAGATTTGACGTTTGCAAAACACAACTTTACTGAAGCAAATCCTGCTCTGAACCGAATGTCAACAGAGCAGTTAAGCTGCATTCATGTAGGACAAGTCACAGCCAAACCTCTCAAACCTGTGAAGCATATCTTATCTCTCTCTCGATTTCATCCCTAAAGTTTTTAAAAGGCATATAAAGCACAAAGCACTACAGCTCCGTCTTGTTTCTCCGGGGTCCCAGCAGATGTGCGTGACTCATCTGTGGGCTGCACCGAGATGCTTCACAGTTTCCACCATCTCCAACTACATCCGAGCTCAGTTTGGCCTCCGGTGATGTTATCTGCAGCGGATGACCCTGCTGCCCACTCATGTCATCTCTGAAGAACACTCACTGGACAGAGAGATGAACACTTTGTCCTAAAGCTTGATGGGAAAATCAGATCAGCATATTTGGAACTTTAAAGTGCCCCTATTATGCTTTTTCAAATATGACCTTTCATGCAGTGTGTAACATAGTTGTTTGTGAATATTAAAGATCTGCAAAGTTTTAAAGATCAAAGTTCAGATAAATGGAGTTTTTGTCTCCTAAAAGAAAGAAGTGATTCTGAACGGCCTGAAATGAGTCATCAGTGATTCCAGTCTCACTACCTACTCGAATCTACGTAGGCTTATAACAAATTAGCATAATGCCCGCCTATGGTCTTCATTGGCTGAACAGCATCTCTTTGCCCCGCCCTCAAACAGTGTAGTTGTATCTGAGACTGGAAGAGTTTGATTTGTGCTGTTCATGTCGAGAAGACGCTGCTAAAGTAAATCCACTTTGATGAGATTGATACGGTAAAACCGACACCATCTATACTGTTCGTATCACTGTGAATCATGTGCCGAATAATTTAGTTTAAAAGTAGACATTTCAAGCTTTCTATTGATATATTTCTCATGTCTATGAGGCAAGCAGCCGCTGAGTTTCGGTTCAATTAGCCTATAAGACGCGCTCAGGTACATACGCAAGTGATCGCGCCGGCGCCTCCATGTCATGATTATATTGTCTGCTATATTTGCTTCTTATTTATTAAATCCAGGCAATTGGTTGATGAAACATTGATTAAAAATAACATACAATTTTTACAAAATGAAATTCACTTTAAAAGAAAGGCTTTCTACAAAACAAAACCTAATGAAGTGGTCAAAATCATGTCTGTCCCACTACACGTCTCCCGATATATTGCGCATCTTATGATGCATCTTACTCATGCTGTTCACTTTTCATAATCAAATAGATGAAATTAAAACATAGCATAGGCCTATTTAAACATAAATATGAAACTACGTTTTCTTTAATGGCCAACAACATGTAGTACAGTACAGAGAAATTTCATGTCGTGAGCACGAGTCGGATCAAGCATCATTTATTTTTAGACATATTTAATATTGGAGGCATCCAAGTTATTTGACATATTTGAATTTTTTTTACGCAATTTATGCAATAGTTACTTTCCCTGGTAATTAGTTACTTTTATAATGATGTAACTCAGTTACTATTTGTGAAAAGTAACTAGTAACTGTAACTGATTACTTTTTTAAAGTAACGTGCCCAACACTGATTGTTCATGTCGAGAGAACGCTGTTTTCTGCTGCCAAAGCAAATCCACTTTAATGAGATTGATACAGTAAATCCGACGCCATCGCTACTGTTCGTATCACTGTGAATCAACTGCTGAAATTCAGATATGATAATGAGTGTTTGGTTTCTGACCAGTCACAACAGACTGGGCTGTCTGAAAGGTTGATATTTGACTTAAACATAACTGGGTCCTCTAACAAGTCTGTCAAAGAGCAGCATCCGAGCGATATTTTATTCCTGTGGGAAACCCTCATCACACTGAGATGCAATTAGTGGCGAAAACAAGCAAGTAAAGCAGTAAAGCGCGTTGAGTGTGGTCGCAGGAGCCCGCAGACGTCTGCTGTGCAGCACAAACCACATCCACACAGAACATTAACCTCCAGCGCTCAGCTTTACGAGCCACATCACTTCCTGCCGGGACATTTTAAAGCATGCAGGGCCTCCTATGGACGTCGTCCAGCACAGACTCTGATTACTGCAGCAGTCCAAGCTCTGATGAAACTACATGTTTGACTGAAATCCTTTCACATGGAAACCGTCATCAGTGCTGAAGATTAACTCTGACACACACCTTGTTTCCACTGCTGGAAAAACTGAACAGGTCAAATCACCTTCAGAACACACCTGCTGTTTCCACTCACACACACGTTTTCTTTTCCACGACTTTCACGTAACATCGCACAGGTTCAGTCCTGCTGGAGCCAACGTGTGTCTGTTTATTATCTTTATCAAGAACAAAGTGGTAATATTTCACGGACGAACCCTTGAGGGGTTTGAACCTGCAACCTTTCAGATCTTTAACTGTTATGGTGAATTGTTTTCATTTTAAAAATAAATGCTAATTCAAAATAGTAATAAAAGCTACAATAGTATTTCAATAATACTAAAATAACACTGCTGCTGCCAACCTATAATTTCCATGTTCTGATGGATTTACACTCACACTCACACACACACAGTCAACAGGCTCTTAATGTCATGTCTATATATACACATTTTCCTCTCATCTCTCAGCAGATCAAACTGTCAGTGTCTCCCCAGCGGCTCTTTCCAGTGTTTTCCCAATCCTCCACGTCACACACACACACACGTTTTGAAAGGTGGCGAGTTTGAACAGGAAGAATCGATGTGAATGAGCGTCTAGAGAGCGGACGAAGCGCTGGCGTAACGGCACAGACTTGTCCGTCGCTCTCGAGATCGTAACAACAGCGGGAATATTATTGTAAACCCCTGAGCGGTGCTGGAAGACAATGTGCGGAGAGCCCCAAAACAGGAACTTACCTTCGGACCAGGTAAACCAGGTGGCCCGGGGCTCCCGTGAGGACCAGACGGACCCTGAGAGAAAGAAAGAGAGTCAGACTATCCTGCATTCGATCTCAAGAACAGATTATATATCAAATATATTATATGTTTGTCAATATTAAATGACTTTGCAAACACATTTACTGAATAAATCCCTCAAAAACTCATGTGACTGTGATTGGATAACTGCACTAACCAGCAGCCAAATCACATCGCAGCATCTCAAATGTTGGTTTGGTGGTTCTGAAAAGTCTGAGTCAAAGTCTATCATCAGAATGATTTGGTTTAATTCTCTCCAGAAGCGTCTCACACAGGGGCGTAGTTTGTGGGGGGGATGGGGGGGAGGTAACCCCCCCCAATACAATACATCCATACCAACGTTCAACCCCCCCAAAGCTGAAACCAAATCTACGCCCTTGGTCTCACACGATTGTGTTCCCAAACACCAGCATCCGAACGCAAGAGAACTTTTTTGTCTGATGCTCTGAGATGAAACTCATTTATGATGGAGGAATAAAGAGCCCATTCCTGCAGGATCAACTCACTATTGTGTGCTTCTGAGTTAGTCTGGAGTTAACAGAGTCTCGCTGTGTGACTCAGATGGTTCAGGAATGATCCTGACAGACAGCGTCTGAGAAAAACCATCAATCATTTACTGAATTACATCACTGACAGCAGACCCTACGGCCAGCGTGTGACTCAAGAAACATGTTTAAAGAGAACCTTTTATTCATTTTTACTTTCAGTGTGTGTAATGTTGATGTTTGAGCATGAAAAAGGTCTCCAAAGTCCCTCCAGCAGGAGTTATTCTCTATATCAGTGTTTCTGAACTCCCTCCATTGTAGTCTTGAGTTTTCTTCCAGGAACGAACGCGTCACAATATTCCTCATTTAAATAATTCATACGCAGAATAAAGGTCCGGGGCCTCTACTAGAGCAGGTTTTCCTGCTTGAATGTTGATTATTTTCCTCATATTCTCCATTGTTGCAGCTCCTCTCTTCCCAGTCTGTCAGTAACGCTCTGTTTAGTTCCTGTCTCTATGAAACCCCGCCTTCTGAAAAGCACAATGTGCTCTGATTGGTTGGCTGGAGCAGTGTGTTGTGATTGGTGTTTGGGAAATGTCCCGCCCCTTACCATAACCGCCAGTTTCAACACACTACTAACTAACTCATCCAGACCCCGCCCCTTTATTCTGCGCATGAATTATTTAAATAAGGAATATTGTGACGTGTTCGATCAGGGAGTTGAATATTACATCAGCACAAACAACTGTGGAAAGTCTCATGTTTTCTAATTGTTGGAAACAATGTGAGCGAGACACATGTTGCATGAATCCGTAACACAGGGAACCAGGATTCACTCAAACAACCAAACATTGATCGGTTTTAACTTACTCGCGGTCCTCTCTTTCCAGGGGGTCCGGGGAGACCCGGGGGGCCGGCGGGACCCTGCAGAGAAACAAAGATGAGCAGAAAGAGAGATCAATTCATGAACAACTGTTTCTTAACACCACAAGAAAGACAGTGTAATTGGAACCGCGTGTCTTTCCCAACTCAGAAAACCACGTCTGCTGTCTGAGAGAGATGCTTCAGCTCCACGAATCAAAGCTCAAACCAGAACAAAACAGTCTGATTCATGGAGGGATTACTGAGAGAGAGCTGGCCTGCTGAGCATGACTGTACATACAGTGTGAAAACATATAGACAAATAATATACACACTGTACCTGTCAAAAGTTTGGAAACATTACCATTTTTTTTATGTTTCTGAAAGAGTCTCTTCTGCTTGCCAAGGCTGCATGTATTTGATCAAAAATACAGTAAAAACAGTGAAATATTATTACAATTCAAAACAACTGTTTTCCAAGTAATTTGTAATTTATTCCTGTGATCAGAACATCATTACTCCAGAACAGCATTTATTTGGAACAGAATCTTTTGTAACATAATAAATGTCTTCACTGTCACTTCTGTTCAGTTTAATGCATCCTTGCTGCACAAAAGTTCATTTCTCTTAATTTCTCTTTTTTATGGTATCAAATTGTTAAGCAGCAAAAACTTTTCAACTTTTCCTTGAGCTTTTGATATATAAGAGGTCAGTGAATATCCTGTAAGTTTCAGAACTGAAAACCTCCTTGTTAGTCCAATAAAAGCTTTTATTGACAACAGACCCAGCAAACGATTCGTCGTGGAATGTGCCTATAGGTGAAACTCCGCCTCCACAGAAGAAATCAACGCCTACTTCATCATTGCAACGTTAGCCCTGCCCACTGGTGTGTTAGTGAGATGAGGAGGAGAGAAGAGCGATACAGGACTGAAATAACATTACCTTTCAAAGGATCCTAATGCAGGAATATGGTTATTTATTTTCAACAATGTGAATGTCTCAGTTGAGCTTTATTTATTTGTATTCGGTACATTTCACTGTGGATTCTTTGATAAATCAATCGCATTTCGGTGCAAACAGACTTTTACGATATGAACTCGACAGTAATGCAACAACATGTCAGTAACTGTGTTCATTCTAATGCCTGATCTGATATTAATGATTCATGTACAGTCAGATGATCTTTGTCTGTGTGTCAGTAAATCAAACCCGTGACTAAACGCTCAACTTCACCTTGTTTCTCTTAGTAGGATGAATATAATCTGTTATTTAAACTGTGATTAAATTATATAAAGAAAGCGATCAAAGAATGCTTCCTTTACAATCGCTGGAGCTGTCAATCAAACATAGTGAGTTTATCAGTGAATGTGTTCTGGACCTACGCCAAACGCGAATAAAACTCTTGTTTTATTCAACGAATCTCTTAGTTACATCATGTTTGCACTGTTAATTATGATGAAAGCATTTGTTAGTGTGCAGAAATTGAGTTTCAATGAAGAGATCACTGCTTTCATGAGCTCAACAACATGTCTGTGATCGACTACAATGTTCATCACTGCAACCTTTCATGCCACAATCTAAATATAATGCCATAGATCTAAGTGTAATGCTATAATCAACACTTTTCATGATTAGTTAACCCTGAGAGCTGTAATAGTAAAAATGTGCTAAAAGTTTTCGAGAAAGTAAAACTTAGATATTCAAATGGAAAGATGTCAGCCAATCACAGCAGTGGGCTTTTACACTGAAGTCTCACAGCAGGGTAGGAAAAATGCCTTTTATTTCTAAATTATGACAATTTTGGATGCAAAAGGCATACTAACATTATAAGTGCACCCCAGGAAACATTATAAAACAATAAAACAACACAGTTCATGACCCCTTGAAATTAAATAACAGGGAAAAAAAATTATATAATAGTACATATTATATTATTAATATATTATTCATATAATAATACAATATATACATATATATTTTTTTCTCCTGTTATTTATATATATATATATATTCATACCACTAAACATCAGGAAGCATTTGTAAACAGAGCAATCACAGATCTATAAAACCTTTCATTTAAACATTCCATTAACCAGCACTGATGCTCATTATCCTTTGAGGAATGACACGCGCCTCAAGCATCGCTAACTAAACAACCCTGAATCGTTTAGAACATTCTTTTTAAAAGTCTCATAAAAAGGCCTCATAAAAGGCCATTAGAAATTCACACTGACCCTGCTGGTTTGGTAAAGCTTAAACAGCAACATTTACCTGGTCAAGATTAATAGAACATGGATTCACTGGTCCTCTAACCAACACTAACCAGCATAAACCTCCTGAACAAGCAGGGATGTTTAACTGCCTTCAAATGGAACAATCAGAGAGTCTGTTCAATGCTAACGAACGAGCTAAAGCAAGATGAAACCAACATCACGGTTTATTCACTCTGTGAAAGTGTCTCCACAGGTGGAAACGTTACAATCATGATGTTTGCCAACAGTTGGAGACAATAAAAGTAAAAACTTTAGTGTTTGCAACAACTGTGCATCTGCTAACTATCTAAACCAGAGCAGCTCTTGGTCAGTGATTGATTTGTAGCCAAGGTGAGGAGATGGTTAAGTGTGACGGCTGCTACAAACAGACCAGTGACGAATTACTGCAAAAGACCAACACATTCAAATATTAATATACATTAACTTATATCATCCACTTCAAGTACGAGAGTGCTCTCTCTCTCTCTCTCTCTATATATATATATATAGCCTATACAGACTTGTGTAAGAACTTAAGCCAAGACTGGCAGAGAAGAAAATTCCCTAAGATGGTTCTGTGTTATGACAACCATTATTTAAGAGACCCACATAAACAAAGACTCACTGGTTTTGAAAGGACCAGTCGCCCTCCTAATGTGTCTCTTATGTTTTGGCTGCTTATTGACAGAAGTGTGTGTAGGAACATCTGGAACGGAGGTTAGTCGTGCACAGCCTATCAGAGAAGGCGAAATGTTTCAGGGCCATGCAGCTGTGTTCAGGGCCAGATCTGTGGAAACTCTGAGAAATCCAAAGGCCGTATCTGAATCTACATGTTTAGTAATTAAAAGCGCTGTTGAATCTTAGCAGGTCCATTAGCTCTCACAATCACAATGTAACAATCCAACTTTCGTCTTGTCAACTCTATTTTTAAAAGTTGTATGAACGACTGAATGTAGAAACATTTGTCATGACATTATAAGCGTTGATGTTACATAACAGTGATGTAGAACGCTCTCAGTGCATCAGTTTGTTGAGAAATCTCAACAAGTTATATAAAATAACTTCTGCACACCAAAGCAAGTTGTGCTGAAATGGAAGAGAAACATAACATAATGTTTGCAACACAATATATAATCAAAAACACTACATAGTAGGGATGCACCAAAATTTTAGCCACCAAAAATCTATATATGGGTCAATGACGTATAAGTATATCCGACAGGCCAATTTTAAAATACAAAAAATAATAATATGTATTGCAATTGGTCAAACGTTTAGAACATTAATTCATATTCAAATTTTAAATTAAGTGGTTTTAGTGTTTTTTTTAACTAGAGGAATTGGCCATAGCCTTAAAAAATGTCATGTGGTGCGACCGTGATATATCTTAAAATTAACATGCTTGATATTTTTTTTTACAAGTTCTCAATAATTAAAGTGTTTAGAAACAATCCAACAGATGAGCTCAAATTGCTCAAGAAGTTAATGCTGGTTCTGATAGAAAGGTGTCAGAATACACAGTGCATCACAGTTTGTTGCGTATCGGGATGCATAGCTGCAGACCAGTGTCCACTGCCGAAAGAGCCAACAGAAAGAGCCTAAGCATTGTTGCAGACCCCATGTACACCAGACAGGATAATGCCACAATATATGTCTCATTAAAATGATTGAACTTCATTAAAAAAATATGAATGTTTCGGTTTTGGCCCAGAATTTTCATTTCGGTGCACCCCTATTACATAGAGCAAAAATATCTATTATTTCTGAATAACAAATATTTATGTCATCTAACGACCCATGCATTGACCAAAAATGCAAATTATTTGAGTGCATCATCAGAGCATGATCAGAAGCCTGACATTGTAAGTTTTTAAGTTGCTCAAAAATGGCAGAAAAAGTTGACTTTAGCAAACATTGTGCCCAAAACCCCTATAAAAACCATCAAGACAGACCAGTTAATGTCCTGGTTTAAGCTGGAAAGCGAGGGTGAGTTGACAGTGCTCTGGATAAATGACAGAATGAAGTATTAAAAAGTTTCTGTGCTATAGAAACAAAACTGAAGCTATGCATCTCATTCATTGATTTGTACCTTCAAGGCATAATTATAGTTACAACAGGAGAGGAAAGTGCAATGAAACGCTGACATTGGATAGTCCCAGCTGGTGAGTTTACCACCCCCAGTTCTTCCAAGAGAGGAATGCACCGTTATCCCTCAGCCAAGCGAGAGCACTTAGGGTGACGTCCAACAAAAATATCCACAAAGTCATGTCTAATATCCACATATCCTCACAAGAACCACTTATGCAAACACCATAATTGTGCAAGCAACTGTTTGAACATGAATAAAACATTATTTTAGAGAAGCTTCAGGGCATTATCATAAGATCATCCGTTTCTGGCTCATATAAGCATTAATTTATTGGCGTGATTGAATATATTCTGGGATTCTGGAACTGAGGTTCACAGTGGCCTACTGACCTACACTTGATAAACTACTGCACTTTACCCTGCAGTTCTGCTGTTCAGAGTTTATTTAGAATTTGCTCTAAGGAAAGCCTTGTTCCTCGTGCTATAAAAGACTGCCTTGTGAGCCAACAGTGATAAACCCTTGGAAAAGGAGAAAGATAACTCTTTTTCTTGTAGCAGAGCCATGCAAGAGCTAAGCTAGTGCAAACATTTCTTAGCAATCTCTATGGCAGCACACAAATAATGAAATGCATACATTAAACTTCATTTGCACACAAAATCATATCATTTTGTACAGTATAGCATAGATGTAGACCAAGAGCTAAGCTAGTGTTGATCTCTTTTTTTTGACGTATTTGCTACTATCTCAATATTATGTTGCCTTAAAGACCTCCTGGGAAGTGATACAATTGACACTATGGAAAATATCAGTTGTTTTCCCTTTTCCCTACCTAACAAAGACAGGAAGTGTTACACTTGTGCCAAAATAGCATTGTTGGGTGATGCAATCGAATTATGCAATCATAATTTGCATGCTGACAAAAAGAATGATGGGAAATGTAGGTTCACCAAATTTCAGAAATGGGCATTTTCAAGCTAGCTTTAACACTGTTCATCAACAGTGCACAAACTAATTGTACCATCAACACTCACCATTACAGCTTAACTTGATATCTATGAAGGATACGCCTCCGGCTCGGAAAGATAACCCAGAGTTTCCCCACTACTAATAACAACATTGTGGTGGCATTCGTGTGCACTCATCTCGTAAACATGATTATTCCAACATGACTTTGAAAGCAGAATTACATGAACCTTTCCTGAACATGAAGAGTGTTTTGACATCACCTGGTTATCTTGTTGCTAGGTGATGCAAAGCCCTTACAAATGGAGGTGCAAATTAGCACATCAGTCAAATTACAGCATGGGCAACTGGCGGCAACTTGAAACATGCTATTATAACCACCTGTAAGTCCGGGAGGACAAAAACAATCATCTCACTTCTAAATCACTACCTGTCACTGACAAATAACTTACTTGTTCTCTTGCCCAGTAAACTCCTAATCAAATATGACTCTCAGAAACACAGCCAAGTGCATGCTCTCTCAAAGAGCTTTTCATTTTACCCAAGAAAAACCCATAAATTAGCTCGAAACTCTTATGCATTGTAATTTGGATAAATTCTCAAGTAGAGCTTTGCTCTGGCTTGCAGCGACTTGATTCTGCACATAAAGATTATGGAAGTCATTCAAAAACATGAGAAAGATAAACAGAGAGTACTTACTGGAGGGCCTGGTTCTCCTTTAGGACCAACAGATCCATCATAGTCAAAGAAATATTCATCTTCTTCGAAACCATAGTCATATCCATAACCCTCCGAGTATCCTACATCGGGCGTCCCCTCCTGGACCTGCTCCTCGGATCGGTCCACTAGGTTATAGCTGCTCTCTTCACGGTAAAGGACGGTGCCGTTCACTTTAAGCTTGGTCTGCAGAAGCTCCTTGTTGGATTGGGTGGATCCTCCGTCATTCCTCAGGGCCTCTTTCAAACGGCTCTGCTTGACGATGGTGATCAAGTCCGGGGTGGCCCGTGTTGCTCTTGGCCTCTTAAGGAGTGGCTTATTCTCTGTGTCATTTTCACCATCAAGGTTCATGTCTGGGTTGCTGGTGGTAGTCTCCGGAGTAAAGGCCAGGGATTGCTCCTTACTGATGGGTCCTGGAGATGTTTTCATTAGCCTAGGTGTGCTGGAACTAAATATCGGAGCGCTTGTGGTTGAAAGCTGGTCATAAAGTTCTGTGGGAATAGAGTTGGTGGCCGTAGTGGAGTGATCAGCAAGAGTTGGGATAAATCCTAGAGTATGTGATTCGGAAGAGCTGCGGTGGAACTTTGGGGAAGGTGAAACTGATCGGAAGTGAGACTCCGTGCTCCCTGACAGAGATCGGAAGGTGTCAGACAGTCTGCACTGTTTTTTAACATAGTCGCAGTAGTTTGCCGCTGCTTGGGCCGAGGGGTAGATATCCAGCTGGCACAACGCTCCTTCAAACTGCACTGCCCTGGAGTCCATCCTGCCCACGGAGAGGCGGCCTTCGGAACCCAACGTCTGCGGACGTGTCAGTGTTTCCTCGCTGTACTGCACGACTCCGCAGCGTGCATAGAGTGATACGGAGCGTGGCCGAACCCCCACAGAGAAGGAGTGCCACTGTCCATCTTGCACATCGTACTTGAAGTAGACAGACGCTTTCTCGCCCGTGTAAACCACTACTCTGCCGGGCAGGAGCTGCAAGCCAAACTGCAGTCGGTCCCTGCCGTCACGCATACTAAAAAGAAAGGCATTGTTCGCTCGCCAGGAGCTTAAACTCACTATGATGGAAAACTCCTCCTCCACGCCTGCGGGGAGCAGGCCCAACGATGGGACCTCAATGAGGGCATCCTGTCCGAGGATAGCCCCAACACCAGGGGGTAGGATGGAGAGGGATGAAGCAAGGGAGGTGAGGTAAGCTGTCCCGGAAGAGTGTACATCTCTGTGACCGGAAAGGCCCAGCTGATGAATAAGGTCTACACCTTGAGAGAAAGAGAGAGATAATTGTAAGCAATAAGGTACACAGGGTTTGGCTAGGTTGGTTGGTTTTGCCAAGGTGTTTAGGGTGGTTTTAACATGATGATAGAGTGTGTCCCAAGTTAGTTCAAACCTCTAAACCAGTGGTTCCCAAACTTTTTAGCGTGGGGATCACCATCCTTCTGCGTACCCCCTCTCTTCCACTTCGACTGCAGTCACACCTTTACCATTAAGGGACAATATTTGCCCCTAAATTGATTTCCCAGTGCATATTTTTACCTTTATGAATAACTTTATAAAATAGATAATGTTTTAAATAAAAAAATGTTCAATAGAGAAATATGCAATGATGGTAAAACTAAGAAAAACGTTTAAATATTAAACTAAAACCACCAGTAGGTGGCAGCGAGCCACTGTTTTTATTAGTGAGTCATCGAGTCATTCATTCAGTAACGAAGCAAGTGGCTGTGAATGAGTCATTGAATCATTGACTCACGATTCGTTCAAAGCCGCAGAATTGTTCGCGAAACATGTCGTGTGTTGTAGTTCTGCTGTGGTTTTCGTTAGAACTATTATTTAATTGCAAAATAGAGTAAATACTGACAGTTTAAAATGTATGTTTTGTTTTTTGACCTGTTGTATAATAATGTCACATTTGCATGTGAATATTTGGGAACAATTGCATTCTTGCTCATTATCATCATTAAATACAAGAACTCACACAAGGTCTGTTTTTGTATCGGAGAAAGTTTGACTCTTAAATCGAAATTAATCCATTATCTGTGTCTATATTTGTTCTTCATGCAAGTAAGTGCTAAATCCCCACTTATACAAAGGTGCATTGTAGAGAACGACAGTAATTTAGCGCGATTAAAGGCAGCAGATTCGGCACGCGATCTATCATATGCATGCTGCTTGTGTGGATACAGTCATTTTTGACTGCAAATGATGAGGTAATTTGATTAAATGTACTGGATTTACGACTTTTTGGCAGTTAGAAATACATGCTCGATTTTAATATTACTTTAAGGTAGAATTAAATGAACTACTCAGCATTTTGTTCACATACCCCCTTTTGTCACCTTACGTACCCCCAGGGGTGCGCGTACCCCAGTTTGGGAACCACTGCTCTAACCTAAAGTAGGTTTGTCAAAAGTACCGTCTTCGGTGCCAAGTAGGTACTGAAATGCAAAAAATGTGACGATACCAGCATTTCAGGGCTGTTGAGCTGATTCTTAAACACCTCTGATTGGCCATTGTGTTCACATACTCACATTTTTTACATTTTTTGACAACCCTAACCTAAAGGATTAGCAACTACTCCATGCAATACCCTCTAGACCAACGATTTAAAGGTGCCCTAGAACACTATTTCACAAGATGTAATATAAATCTCTGGTGTCCCCGTAATGTGTCTGTGAAGTTTCAGCTCAAAACACCCCATATATTTTTTATTATTCCATGTTTTAACTGCCTATTTTGGGGTGGGATTAAAAATGCTCTGATTTGGTGTGTGTACACCTTTAAATGCTCATGCTCCCTGCCCCCAAAGCTCAAGACTGCATTAAACATTGCATAAACAATACCGAAGTTCACAATAACTCTCAAAATGGATCTTCGTGATGCAGCATATCAGATCACGTAAGTATGGCATATTGTGGATGCCTACATTTGATTCTGAATGAGTTTGATAATGCTGCGTGGCTAAAGCTACACTGCTGGAAAGATTTATAAAAAACGCAGATGCGTTTACAGACTACAAGTGTTTTCAAGTTAAAATGAAAATAACAACATGGCTCTGGTCTCTGTGAATACAGTAATAAACGATGGTAACTTTAACCAGATTTAACAGTACATTAGCAACATGCTAACGAAACATTTAGAAAGACAATTTACAAATATCACGTATCATGAAGTTATTATCAATCCATCTGCCATTTTCGCTATTGTCATTGCTTGCATGCTTCACAATACCTGCAGAACGTCTGATGATTCAGCTGTGCACAGATCCAGACGTTAATACTGGCTGCCCTTGTGTAATGCTTGAACATGGGCTGGCATATGCAAATATTGGGGGCGTACATAGTAATGATCCCAATTGTTGCGTCACAGATGGTGTTATGTTGAGATTCGCCTGTTTTCCGTGGTGTTTTTCACGCACGAGATTTACATATGAAGGAGGAAACAATGGTGTTTGAGGCTCACTGTATGTCATTTCCATGTTCAGAACTCTTATTATTCAACTATGCCAAGGTAAATTTAAATGAATTAATTTGGTTGACAGTCACCATAAAACAATTTCTGACTTTGAGGGCCTCTATAATACAAACCACACAAATGGTATGAATATACGCTTTGACATCCATGATATCACAAATTACCCATGAGCCCTTGCATAGTCCTAGCATCTGTGGTCCAGATGAAGAGAGAGAACGAGGGGAAGGTCGGGTCTCAAACCACACATCTCTTTTCTCCCTTTCTCTTTCTGTGTAGACCATTCTCTCTTTTTTCTGTCATGTGTTATTAGTCTGTGCGCATCTGAGTGGACAGGGAGAGGAGAAAGGATGTTTTTTTGAAGAACTAATTCCTTATCATTTCTGTTTAGTTTAGACAAGAGTTCCTAGATGGACAGTGTCCAGCAGACTTCAGTTCCAACCCTAATTAAACACACCTCTCTCTAATTCGCAAGTAAACACTGTGATAAGTTTGTTCCGAGGTGTTAGGTTAGGGTTGGAACTAAAGCCTGAGTTGAAGAGTCCTGGTTTGAAGGTATCACACATCATTTTAAAACTTTCTTGTATCCCAGTTTAATGAACTAAATGCTCCTAACCCAACTTTCCCATTTGCACCCAACTTAAAAGGTACTGACTCTGGGTGGAAGTCAACTTGACTAAACTCAGCTTGAACTTAAATGTGAAGTTTGCCATTTCTGCACCACTAGAGTCTCTAAACAGAATTGCAAAACAGTCAAGACCAACAGATAGTCCTGCACTAAAACCCATTGATGCAGTCAATGCTGCCGTGTCATGCAAAGCGAACAATGTTTAATAGCGTCTCAGTTTGACACTTTTCAGGAGAATCAACCTACAAATGGCTCACTTGCTGTCTCAGCACATTAAGCTAGGGCAGAAGAATTTTAACATCGAAAAAAATCACACACTTCACCTTTAAATACATCGTAAAGTTATTTCGCCTGAGGCCAGCCGAGCACATCCTTGAAGAGCTACAGCAAGTCTGTTTTTGAGATCAAGTGAGCAGGAACGTCTGTGCTCCTGTCAGTAAACACAGGCAAGCTTTTACACGGTTTGAGAATGACCATGGAGAGAAACTGTTATGGTAAACAGGCACTTTCATTACTAATACAGACTTTGTTTTAGTTTAAACAAATTTCTCCAGCCTACACTCAAGCAGATGACAAGCAAAAGGCAACAAGAGCAGAGACACAAAGTCACTGTTGTTCCCGCTCTCTCTTTCTGTTCTTTGTGTTACAAGTTACAGTGCCTCGAAACTTTTTGTGGACTGATTCACCATGGTTTTAAAAACAGACGTGATCTTAACCATGAAAAAAAGAGAGAATTGGACTTCAAAGCTCAGCCAGCCATGTTTCTGACTGGTTGCACATGGGCGACCCTGTGAACTTTCACCTCTTTGGTGGTTCAAATTGATCACTGAACAGCCAATAACTTATTTTTAGAGTGCCGGCGTGATGAACAAACATGAAGAGATGCAGATAAATCCATCAAGCTGCGGATAAATAAAAATATTACTATAGTAATGGCCAAAAGTGATGTCCGTAGGGAATATTTGTTTTTAATGACCCTACAAATTTGAGTAAACCATCAAAAAATGATACACAGACTACAGCATAATCAGATATTAAAATCTCTTGTTTCTGTTTCTTTGTATGGCCAAACATTATGTTGCACAATTTGGCACGTTTCATTGCGTTATCACAAATAAAACAATTGACTCCAAGCACAAAACTTTAACACATTTTGAACAAAGGGTAAAGATGTTTATTTTTCTAGGCCGGACATCACTTTTGGCCACTACTTAAAATTGTAGACTTAAAATTGTAACCTGTCTCCTGTTTACTTGACTAAATGATCAGACTAAGCAGACACTTTTCACCTGAAATGAAACAAAAGAAGACGACTAAGAGAAATGACTAGGAGAAATGTCATGAAAGCATGATAATAAAGATAATTTGGTAGGGAAAATATGAAAATAGTTTGTCATTTTTTTGCCTTTATTGTGATAGGACAGTATGTAGACAGGAAGCAAAGCCGGGACTCAACCTCGGGTCACACAAAGTGCAACGGCGCTATATGCCGGTGCTACCCACTAGGCTATCGTCGCCAACAACAGTTTGTCATTTTTATCCTATTGTTTGTTATATTTATTTGCCTGGTCAGTGTTTGTGGGTTTTGGTCCCTTTTCTTTTGAAATCATATGGTGAAGTGATAACTAAAGCCTGCCTGGAACTACTTTAGATGTGCGATTACTGAAAAATAATTGCACACCTTAGAGCATTCATCAACCAATCAGAATCAAGCATTCAACAGCCCTGTAGTATAAACTACATGCATATATTTTATTAGTTCATGCATTCCCTGGGAATCAAACCTGAGTAGACATTACGCAATTCCAAACAACATAATCTTCTCTAAGCATGCCGTGTAATGATAGTAAAGCAGTTTTCTAATGATATACTTCAAGGCTTCAAGGATGTTGTGCAATCATAATTCATGTGTGCTTGTGTAACATCTTTACTGCAGGCTGTCCTCTATTGTTTGAAGGTGTTTCGGTTATTTTTAGCAGCATGTGTCTTTTCTTCCTAATGTCATCTTGAACAGCAGCCAGACTTGTATCTCAGCAAGCGTTTGATCTTTATACCATCTTTGTTTTAGTGATGATTTCAGATAAAGATCAAATGCTGTGTAAACTACACCAGTGTGTGTGTGTGCTGTAAGACTATACTATCATTAAAGTGAACAAAAGTGACAGTGAAGATATAATGTTACAAATAAAATTGTAATCTTCTTCTGAACTTTCTATTGATCAAAGAATCCTGAAAAATAAAAGCAGCACAACTGTTTTCAACATTGATAATAATCATAAATGTTTCTTGAGCATCAAATCATCATATTAGAATGATTTCTGAAGGATCATGTGACACTGAAGACTGGAGTAATGATGCTGAAAATTCAGCTTTGATCACAGGAATAAATTACACTTTACTATATATTCACATAGAAAACAGCTGATTTACATTGTAAAAATATTTCACAATATTACTGTTTTTTCTGTATTTTTATTAAAGAAATGTATCCTTGGTGAGCAGAAGAGACTTTAAAAACATTAAAAAAAAATCATATCTACACCAAACTATATATATATATATATAACATAATATGTATTAAAACAATATATTTAAATTATATTTATATCATTAAACAGTATAAACATACAAAAGATTGTCTGAATAATTGCAATGAATCAGACCGTTTAAAGTGATTCATGAACTGAACTTGGCAATTGTAATGTCATATTTTATATTTACGCTATTAAAACGTCTCTGTCTGAACAAGCTGACGAGTCAAGTCAAGAACTGAGTGTGAAATTAGTATATTGGCATACCTTTCTCTGGGAAACCTAATGGCCTAATAAAAAAGCATATTCAATAAATCAAGATATTCACAATTACTGTATATATATTTAGATTGCCATCAGAATATATTACATTTGCTATTTATCACCTAGTCAGAATTATTTCTCCCTGTGTTGCCCTCAATATCTTTCTTATTTTATCTTCGCCATCTCACACAAATAAAAGCAAATGCCAAAAATACTCCTGCTGGCTCAGATCAGGTTTCCTGCAGGAGAAAAGCAGCTCACAGCAGCCTAACCTGGTTGACCTGCTAGTCCATCTAAACAAGCCTGAACCAGACATTTATATCTTCATCCTTTACCTCTTCTGCAGTCATACTGTAACTCATCTGTACAGTCAGCAGCAGGAGAGACGAGCCCTGCGGATATCTGGAAATGACCGATTAAGACTAGAGCGAATGAAAACGGAGAGACAGAGAGTCGCTCAGAGCGCAAGAACAGACACGCCGACCAATTCAATGAAGAAAGAGCAGTACGTTCACAACCAACAGATCTACTTACACTGATTCTTTCCATTTGAACATTCACATTTTCGTGCCTTTTGAACTTCCTTTCCTGCTTCCGACTGTCCTTCCTTTGATTTTGGCTTCCGAATTTCTTCCTGAACTTCCTCCCTTCGCTCTACAGTAAAATTTCACACACACTTCTAAACTCATATAATGTAAGACTGATGAATTATAGTTAGTAATAAATGTTAACAATATATTTGCATTATTATATTTATATCATTATATTTATAACAGTATGAAATATATCTTTGAACTTCTTCCTTTCACTGTACAGTAAAATCTCACACACATACACAGTTCTCAGGGGAACGCAAGTGTTTTTGGAAGCAAACAAAGTTCTTTGGGGGAACGTAAACGTTTTTTCCAGCGAATGCAAAGTTTCTTGGGGGAAAGCAAATGTTTTTGCAAGTTAACGCAAAGTTTTTGTGCAAGCGAACGCAAAGATTCTCAGGAAAACGTTTTTTGCGAGTGAACACAAAATTTCTATTGGGGAATGCAAACGTTTTTGCGAGCTAACGCAAAGTTTCTCGGGGAATGCAAATGTTTTTGTGAGTTAACGCAAAGTATTTTGTGCGAGCGAACGCAAAGTTTCTCAGGGGAACACAACGTTTTTTGCACGTGAACACAAAGTTTCTATTGGGGAATGCAAATGTTTTTTAAGTTAACGCAAAGTCTTTTGTGCGAGCGAATGCAAAGATTCTCAGGGAAACGCAAACGTTTTTGCAAGCAAACGCAAAGTTTCTCTGGGAATGCAAATGCTTTTGTGAGTTAACGCAAAGTTTTTGTGCGAGCGAACGCAAAGATTCTCAGAAAACGTTTTTTTGCGAGTGAACACAAAATTTCTATTCACGAGTTCACACTTACAAATAATCAGATAGTAAATAGTATGCGTAGTATGCGTATTTGGCGTGCTGTCCGAGGAGAGGGCTCCGAGCTCGGTATTTTGGCCCGAACCCATTGTACTCCCCCCCTTCTGGTTACTATTCTGGAAAGTAACCAGTGTGAGGAGACGGGGTGGTGGAGGGATGCTGTCAAACTGTCGAGGAATATAGGTGAGTCGACCATGTCTTATATATATGCTTTCACTCGTGCTGATTGGGTAGATATGTTGATTACTGATTGCTGACAGCTGGCCGAGATGACGTGATGATTAGTCAGATTATTTGAACGTTGCTCCTCCCGAATTTTGTTAATAAAACATCATTTGGGGAATGCAAATGTTTTTGCGAGCTAACGCAAAGTTTTTGTGCGAGCGAATGCAAAGATTCTCAGGGAAACAACGTTTTTTTGCGAGTGAACACCAAGTTTGGCAAAAACAATGCATATGTTTTTGCAAGCTAACGCAAAGTTTCTCTGGGAATGCAAATGCTTTTGTGAGTTAAAGCAAAGTCTTTTGTGCGAGCGAACGCAAAGTTTCTCAGGGGAACACAAAGTTTTTTGCACGTGAACACAAAGTTTTTATTGGGGAATGCAAATGCTTTTGTGAGTTAAAGCAAAGTCTTTTGTGCGAGCGAACGCAAAGTTTCTCAGGGGAACACAAAGTTTTTTGCACGTGAACACAAAGTTTTTATTGGGGAATGCAAATGCTTTTTAAGTTAACGCAAAGTTTTTGTGCGAGTGAATGCAAAGATTCTCAGGGAAATGCAAACGTTTTTGCAAGCGAACGCAAAGTTTCTCGGGGAATGCAAATGTTTTTGTGAGTTAACGCAAAGTTTTTGTGCGAGCGAATGCAAAGATTCTCAGGGAAACAAAGTTTTTTGCAAGTGAACACAAAGTTTGGCAAAAACAATGCATATGTTTTTGCAAGCTAATGCAAAGTTTCTCAGGGAATGCAAATGTTTTTGTGAGTTAACGCAAAGTCTTTTGTGTGAGGGAACGCAAAGTTTCTCAGGGGAACACAAAGTTTTTTGCACGTGAACACAGTTTTTATTGGGGAATGCAAATGTTTTTTAAGTTAACGCAAAGTATTTTGTGCGAGCGAATGCAAAGATTCTCAGGGAAACGCAAACGTTTTTGCAAGCAAACGCAAAGTTTCTCTGGGAATGCAAATGCTTTTGTGAGTTAACGCAAAGTTTTTGTGCGAGCGAACGCAAAGATTCTCAGAAAACGTTTTTTTGCGAGTGAACACAAAATTTCTATTGGGGAATGCAAATGTTTTTAAGTTAACGCAAAGTATTTTGTGCGAGCGAATGCAAAGATTCTCAGGGAAACGCAAACGTTTTTGCAAGCAAACGCAAAGTTTCTCGGGGAATGCAAATGCTTTTGTGAGTTAACGCAAAGTTTTTTGTGCGAGCGAATGCAAAGATTCTCAGGGAAACAAAGTTTTTTCACAAAGTTTCTTGGGGGAAAGCAAATATTTTTGCAAGTTAACGCAAAGGTTTTGTGCGAGCGAATGCAAAGATTCTCAGGGAAACAAAGTTTTTTCACAAAGTTTCTTGGGGAAAGCAAATATTTTTGCAAGTTAACGCAAAGGTTTTGTGCGAGCGAATGCAAAGATTCTCAGGGAAACAAAGTTTTTTCACAAAGTTTCTTGGGGGAAAGCAAATATTTTTGCAAGTTAACGCAAAGGTTTTGTGCGAGCGAATGCAAAGATTCTCAGGGAAACAAAGTTTTTTCACAAAGTTTCTTTGGGGAAAGCAAATATTTTTGCAAGTTAACGCAAAGGTTTTGTGCAAGCGAATGCAAACTTTCTCAGGGAAACAGTTTTTTCACAAAGTTTCTAGTGGGGAATGCAAATGTTTTTGTGAGTTAACGCAAAGTTTTTTGTGCGAGCGAATGCAAAGATTCTCAGGGAAACAAAGTTTTTTCACAAAGTTTCTTGGGGGAAAGCAAATGTTTTTGCAAGTTAACGCAAAGGTTTTGTGCGAGCGAATGCAAACTTTCTCAGGGAAACAAAGTTTTTTCACAAAGTTTCTTGGGAGAAAGCAAATATTTTTGCAAGTTAACGCAAAGGTTTTGTGCGAGCGAATGCAAAGATTCTCAGGGAAACAAAGTTTTTTCACAAAGTTTCTTGGGGGAAAGCAAATATTTTTGCAAGTTAACGCAAAGGTTTTGTGCGAGCGAATGCAAAGATTCTCAGGGAAACAAAGTTTTTTCACAAAGTTTCTTGGGGGAAAGCAAATATTTTTGCAAGTTAACGCAAAGGTTTTGTGCGAGCGAATGCAAAGATTCTCAGGGAAACAAAGTTTTTTCACAAAGTTTCTTGGGGGAAAGCAAATATTTTTGCAAGTTAACGCAAAGGTTTTGTGCGAGCGAATGCAAACTTTCTCAGGGAAACAGTTTTTTCACAAAGTTTCTAGTGGGGAATGCAAATGTTTTTGTGAGTTAACGCAAAGTTTTTTGTGCGAGCGAATGCAAAGATTCTCAGGGAAACAAAGTTTTTTCACAAAGTTTCTTGGGGGAAAGCAAATGTTTTTGCAAGTTAACGCAAAGGTTTTGTGCGAGCGAATGCAAAGTTTCTCAGGGAAACAGTTTTTTCACAAAGTTTCTTGGGGGAAAGCAAATGTTTTTGCAAGTTAACGCAAAGGTTTTGTGCGAGCGAATGCAAACTTTCTCAGGGAAACAGTTTTTTCACAAAGTTTCTAGTGGGGGATGCAAATGTTTTTGTGAGTTAACGCAAAGTCTTTTGTGCGAGCGAACGCAAAGTTTCTCAGGGGAACACAAAGTTTTTTGCAAGTGAACACAAAGTTTCTCGGGGAATGCAAATGTTTTTGCAAGTTAACGCAAAGTTTTTGTGCGAGCGAATGCAAAGATTCTCAGGGGAACACAAACTTTTTTGGGGGAAAGCAAATGTTTTTGCAAGTTAACACAAAGGTTTTGTGCGAGCGAATGCAAAGTTTCTCAGGGAAACTAAGTTTTTTGCGAGTGAACACAAGGTTTCTTAAGGGGAACACAAAGGTTTGTGCGAGCGAAGTTTCTCGGAGGAACGCATTGAAATATATTTCTTCCTTCCAATCTCATATTTTTTCCATCACAATGACCCATTGTAAATCGCTTTGGATGAATGCATAAATGTAAATGTAAACTTCATTCACAATAGGAACATACACTATTTTTATATAAGCCTTCAGTAATTCACACTGATTGAAATGCATCTGCTAGCAAGAGAGACAATCATATATTATAGATCAAATATACACACAAATGGCTATTTAATGCCTGTAAAATGTTTTATGAGTTTGTGGTTGCTCACAGCTCCTTTCCTCCTCCATCACTCTTTCTCCATGTGTGTTTATTCCCAATCTACATAGATGTTCACGCAGTCTCAGTTTCATATTAACAGTAAAATATGCACACTGGCAGATCAGTGTTTCCGTAGAAACAGAAATACAATCGGAAGGAAAACAAACAAAACACGGTCAATCGACTCCTTCTGTTTTCAATAAACATTAAATCAAAACTGGATAATTATGAAAGACTGTTGCTTTGGGCTTTTATCTGTTTCTTAAATCAGAAGAAAGTTGATGTTTCATCAAAAGAAAGTTGATTTTTTCATTATAATAAATCTGCGAGAATAATAATAATAAAACAGTTCCTTCATCTCCCCATATACCAACAAAATAAATGCAAAGTGTGCAACAAATATTACAAACGATTTACTCTGAATATTAAACGGGGATGCAAAGAAGCCTTTTAACAACCAAATAACACACTTCAGCTTTGAAGGCAGAACTTTGAGTCCATGCAGAGGTTAAGAGGTCAAAGTTCAGGTGAAGGTGAAGAGGTGAGCATATACCTTGAGCTCTTGAGCGCTCTTCTGCAGACAGCACCGCCGCACATATTGACAGGAGGAGGACGAGGAATCTCCTGTTGAAAAACAACAACAACAGAGACTTATTATTGGAATATTACAGTGTTTATTATTATAAATGATTTATCGGTGCACATCATTATTGTTTTAAATTCATGTTCCTCGTAATCTCGAATCAGAATATCTTCCCCTCCCTCTCGCAGTGACATCTCTTCTCCGATGACGAGGGCGGGGCCACCTGTCACTCACATGAGATCAACCAATAGCAAACCACAACCATCCAATCTATTCCCCATAGTTCACATAAGAAATAAAACCCACATGGAGATCCCAACTGGTGCTGTTATAAACGTTCAGAGCGGTCGGCGGTAATGATCCTGTCAACGAGAGGAGCTGAACACAAAAACGCAGAAATGGATTCTCTCTCAAACACAGCAGAAGGAACGGCGCTTCGTTTCAGAAAGTGTGAGTGACTCTCACCCGAGAACTTATTTACAGTATTTCTAGGTATAAATCAAACCAGGAACACCAGATTCTCAACTGGAATCTGACAGTTTGACGGCTCAACCCAAGGTGGCGCTAAAGACATGAGAGAGCAAGATCAGTTAGTTTGCTAAAACATGTTTGTCTATAGAGAAACCACAGGTGTAGTGCATGAAAATAACTATCAACGTGTTCCACAACCAAATATTCTGCTTGAAAAGTGGTGCGTTTCTTTAAAATCAGTGTCACTTGGTTTTACATTTTGTTATATAAAATAAAAGTGTGGCTTTTCAGAGGCACTTTACACTCTTGAAAATAAAGGTTCTTTACTGGCATATAGTGGGAAAAAGTTTCATAAGATTATCAAAGTGTTTAAATAAGGTCTTTTAGGAATCACTGGAAGGTTCTTTGAGGAACGAAACATGGTTCTTCTATGGCATTGCTGTGAAAACCCCTTCTGGAACCTACATTTATGTAGTATATACAGTATATATCCAACAAACACTAACATTATAAGATTAAGACTAAGAATTGAATGTCTGGAAGAAGAAAGTAGATGAATGAAAATGAATATTCTAGATCTTCCTAACAATAATCTCTTTGTAAAGCAATTCTAATTCAATAAAGACAACAGAACAGTGACCTCTGGCATAAACTGCTTATATTTTAAACCAGGGCTATTCAACTGGCGGCTCGCGGGCCAAATCTGTAATTTATAATGCAATATATTCATTAGATGGGTAGGGGAATATATAAGTCATTTCTTTGTGAAGGTGTGTATAGTTTTTACCTGTGTTTAGGTGTTTTTTTATAGGCCTATATAACATATCATAATATAATATCATTTGACAGTGGTAGTGAGTAGCCATGTATAGTTTTACCTGTTATAAAATAAAAGTTCAGAAAACTATCAGCAGATACACACACAAACTCACAGCTCTTCACCGCAACACACACAGTATTTATTATGAATAAAAGTTTGGTTTAACTTGAAAAAATTATGACAGAAATATATTACTGTTCTTTTCAATGTTAGGAAATCTCCGAGGACTTTTGAAAAAATCTGGGGCTCCTTTCTGGAACATTTACCTTCTCTTACTGCAAACTAATTGTAATGTCATCTTTTGTGCTTTTTTAGTTTTTAGTTTTGTTTTTGTATAAGAAAAATGAAGGTTGTAATGTTATGTGTATATGTATTTTTTCATGCATTATAAATGAAAATAAAACCATTAAAAAATATATATATATATATATTACTGTTGTACAGTAGAATGTTCTTCTCAAAGCTTTAACAATAATAATTACATGTAATGAAATCATTCAAATGGAATCCATAAAATTATAATGGGAAACATGGAATTTTGGGGGAAAATAAATAAATTTCATAAGGCCCTAAAAATGTCATTTTTGTTAGACTTTTAATAAACTGCAATTTACTACAACCCGCCAAATTAAAAGTTCTAATTCTGCTTAAATTATGACGGAAATATATTCCTATTGTATAATAAAATGTGCTTCTCAAAGTAACAACAACAATAATATTAACAGTTTATTCAAACATTATTATTAATATCTCAGTTTTTATTTAGACGGTAAACTTTGCACTTTGTTTGCCAAAAAATAAAAGGTGTTGTTCAAATATAATTAGATTTTATTTTATTAAATTGTTAAAGTAGTATGCATTCATTTCATTCCCACCGTTTTTGATAATAAATTTGTATCGAATAAAAAAAAAACATAGAATCCAGAAAAACAAAAACACGGAATTTCTGAAAAAATAAAACATTTCATAGTGTCTCTAAAATTGAATTATTATTAAATTGTTTTATGAATTGATTAGTCATCCTTCTCAACTATTAATTTGGCATAAATAAAACAGAATGAGAAAATGTAACAATATTTAAGTTTTATGAAATTAATTGATTAGACATCCCTGTTGATTATTAAAATTTAATAAAACCATTAAAAATGGAATCCCAACAAATTAAAATGGAAAACACAGAGTTTTGGGATAAAATAAAAGGAGGAAAATAAATCGGATTTCACAGGGCCCTAATTGATTGGTTGGTCACACGTATTTGTTTTCCCACAGTTTTCTCTCCGAGAGGACGGTACAGCAAACGCAGGGTGTCACCTGCCTCCGCTCGAGAGGATGGTGTGACATTCCACAGCCGAAGAAAAGAAAAGAAAACGCAGCGGAGGAGGAGGCTGAATCTAAACAAGAGTTTGAGGTGACTGTTAATTTACAGGACGCCTTAGATTGGTCCTCACAATCATGAACATCATGATCTATCCAAATTGACCATTGTAACGCTTTAACTTGCACTTCTATATATCTTCAATTTTAGCAACAGCATAGGCTTTACAACTCTACAAAACAGCCAGGAAGTCACTCAAAAATGCCTCAGCCAATCAGCTTGTGAGGGTGTGGCTAATGCAGATTCCCACCGCTCGTATCAGTCCGTGCCAGAGCTGGAGCCGTGTTCTCAGAATACAGAGCAGATGATCGTTTGCTCACTGACACTGTTGGCGTCGGTTTCTCACACCTGCAGCCAGAGTGTGACTACATTACTAAAGAGCTGTTCGGGTCATGCTGGTCTGTGCCGGTCTTTTTAGCAGGATGAAGAACGACAGGCAAACCAAATAAAGCCAAAGACGCCGTCAAACTCTCTTGCTCTCTGTCTACACAAGCTTGGATCAAGAATGAGTGGAAATGAAGTATCTGCAATTTCTAGTTCAGTAATAGAAAACTTAAACTCAGAGCCAACAAATAAAGTCATTTCCATTATCACAAAATAAATCCCATCAGCATGATACAAAACTCTTCTGCTTCATATCGGGGTCCTGATCACCCTGCTAGGGTTTATTTTCACAACTACAGCTCTTCTACTGTATGTATATATAATGATATGGTGAATGCTAGCATAACACGCATGAACTCATGAACACGTCTGAATACTGACTCTTTCCTTCAATATTGTTTTGATCTGGTTCCAGGTTGGAGAATGTGCAACGGCAATGAATGAATGCATTAAACATATGCATCGACGCTCATTTAACAAATGCAAACTATGCATGAATAAGTGACTGCGGTAATGACAAAAAATTTATATTTTATGACCGATTTAAACCAATTATACTGGATTCAAGCTCATAACTGTCATTTTTAGTTGTCAAGTCAGGGTTTGCATGCTTTTTGACCAATGAATTTGTTGCAGATTTGAGGATGAATAAGTCCATCAACACTCATTTAACAAACGCAAACTATGCATGAAAGAGTGACTGTGGTTATGACAAAAATAGTATTTCTATGACCGAATCAAACCAATTACATTGGGTTCAAGCTCATGAGAGTCATTTTTAGTTATTACATCAGGGTTTGCACACTTTATGACAAATGAATTGGTTCCAGATTGGAGGACGAATGAATGCATTTACCAAAAGCAAACTATGCATGAATAAGTGACTGCGGTAATGACAGAAATGGTATTTTTATGACTGAATCAAACAAATTACGTTTGATTCAAGCTCATGAGAGTCATTTTTTAGTTGTCAAATCAGGGTTTGCACACCTTTTTGACCAATGAACTGGTTCCAGATTGGAGGATGAATGAATGCATTAAACGTGCATCAACGTTCATTTAACAAAAGCAAATGATGCATGAATAAACAACTGCGGTAATGACAAAAAATGTATTTTTTATGACCGAATCAAACCAATTACATTGGATTCAAGCTCATGAGAGTCATTTTTAGTTGTCAAATCAGGGTTTGCACATTTTTTTGACAAATGAATTGGTTCCAGATTGGAGGATGAATGAATGCATTAAACATATGCATCAACACTCATTTAATAAAAGCAAATTATGCAAGAATAAGTGACTGTGGTAATGACAAAAATGGTATTTATAGTGTATATATATATATATATATTCAGTTGTCAAGCCACAGTTTGCACACTTTTTGTCCAATGAATTGGTTACATGTTGAAGGATGTGCAACAACACTGAATGAATGCATTAAACATGTGCATCAACACTCAAAAAACGCAAACTATGCATTAATAAGTAACTACGGTAATGACAAAAATTGTATTTATTATGACCGAATCAAACCGACTGCATTGGTTTCAAGCTTATGACAGTCATTTTTAGCTGTCAAGTCAGGGTTTGCACACCTTTTTGACCAATGAATTGGTTCCAGGTTGGAGGATGAAGGAATGCATCAAACATGCATAAAAGCACGCTCACTTAACAAATGCAAACTGCGGTAATGACAAAAATATCACTTTTTATGACTGAATCAAACTGATTGCATTGGTTTCAAGCTTATGAAAGTCATTTTTAGCTGTCAAGTCAGGGTTTGCACGTTTTTTAACAAATTAATTGGTTCCAGATTGGAGGATGAATGAATGCATTAAACATATGCATCAACACTCATTTAACAAAAACAAACTATTCATGAATAAGTGACTGCGGTAATGACAAAAAATGGTATTTATTATGACCGAATTGTTCAAGATCATTAAAGTAATTTTTAGTTGTCAAGTCACAGTTTGCACACTTTTTGCCCAATGAATTGGTTCCAGATTGGACACTCATTTAACAAAAACAAATAATGCATGAATAAGTGACTGCGGTAATGACAAAAATTGTATTTTTTATGACCAAATCAAACCAATTACATTGGATTCAAGCTCATGAGAGCCATTTTTAGCTGTCAAGTCAGGGTTTGCACACCTTTTTGACCAATGAATTGGTTGCAGATTGGAGGATGAATGAATGCATTAAACATGCATAAAAGCACACTCACTTAACAAATGCAAACTGCGGTAATGACAAAAATAGTACTTTTTATGACCTAATCAAACAGACTGCATTGGTTTCAAGCTTATAAAAATAATTTTTAGCTGTCAAGTCAGGGTTTGCACACGTTTTGACCAATGAATTGGTTCCAGGTTGGAGGATGGATGAATGAATGCATTAAACATATGCATCAACACTCATTTAACAAAATCAAACTATTCATGAATAAGTGACTGCGGTAATGACAAAAATGGTAATTGTTCAAGCTCATTAAAGTAATTTTTAGTTGTCAAGTCTCAGTTTGCACACTTTTTGCTCAATGAATTGTTTCCAGATTGGACACTCATTTAAAAAACGCAAACTATGCATTAATAAGTAACTACGGTAATGACAAATATTGTATTTATTATGACCGAATCAAACCGACTGTATTGGTTTCAAGCTTATGAAAGTCATTTTTAGCTGTCAAGTCAGGGTTTGCACACGTTTTGACCAATGACATGTGCATCAACACTCATTTAACAAAAGCAAACTATGCATGAATAAGTGACTGCGGTAATGATAAAAATGTATTTATTATGACCAAATCAAACAGATTGCATTAGGCTCAAGCTCATGAAAGTCAATTTCAGTTGTCAAATCAGATCAGGGTTCTCTTTAGACCATTGAATTTCCAAGAGTTTTCCAGGTATTCATGATTAGACATGAATAAACAATTATCCTGAAAATAGCATGCAAATATCTCCAAAAACAGACTGACATTGATGAAATATATTAGAAATGCATGCCCTTTAAATATATCCATAATGTATTTTTCCAAGCAACCCGGTCAGGAAGAAACACCTCCTGAAAGGCAAAGTTCACGTAAAAGCTACTTCTGTGGAACTTAAAAGACAAACATTGAGGTCCAAAACATTGCGACACACTTCCACAGAAGAAAGAAAGTCATCCATGTTTGGAACAACATGAGGGTGAGTAAATGATGGCAGAACAATCTTTTTTGGGGAGGTGGAAACTCATTTTAGCAGTAGCATTTTACAAAAGCATTAATATTTGAGGTAATATCTGTGTTTTATGAAAAGCAAGATCGCAGTCAGGTGCATGTGTGGATTTGTTGGGATTTCATTGAGTCAGGAACGGCTGTCCAGATGTTAGAGGTCAATGCTCATCTCCATGAGGAATGTTGCTGCTGTTGTGTGTCTGTTTGGAGACGTGAACTAACAGCGCACAGTAAAACCACTCATATACTTCACTGTCACTTCAGCCAAATCTACTCTTTATGAAACGGGAAGCCAGTTTCAGTTGATAAATGCAAACAAATAAGTCAGTAAATCACAAAGCCTCCTCATCTGGTGCAAATTTGCTCCAAAAGCAGGAGGAATTTAACCCCGGATCAACATATGGAAAATACAGCAGCAGATTTGCAATCATTATCAAGTCTGTCAGTAAAGTTGGAGTTAAACTGAGATTGTGTTTAAAACTAAATTTATAAGGTTTGCACAAAACTCCAACACATGTATTATGGAAATATGTCAATCATTTGACATATAAATCCCAGTTGACTTGTGATCATTATCAAGGCTATAATGTCATAACTCAATCTTTTGTAGTTACAGACTGAGATTGTGGTCAAAAATAGAAAGGTTTGCACGAAAACTCCATCACATTTATTTAGGAAAGTATGTCTAATGTGCACGATTTCAATCACGCAAAGTATCACGCGTGCATTTTCGTGTTCTCTCCTGCTGATCGATGTGCACAGCGGGTCTCCTGAAGCCCTCGAGACTTAAAGTTACTCACGTTGTCGTTGCGGGAGAAACTTGTCCACTCCTTGTCCGTTGAGCTCCTAAATGCATTTGTATGCATTTGTCCAAGCAGCAGTTTTCAAAGCGAAAACAGAATTCCACAGCAGAAGACACCACCGGCTCATGAGACCAGATCCAGCCTGATCAGCAGCTTCCACATCACAGTCCGTCCAGAGTCAGTCGCGTCTCCGCGAGCACGCGCGCACGGAGAACTTCACTTCAGTGCGGATCAGAGCTCAGACATGAAGCGCGCTGCTGAGAACCCAGCGTGACGATGGAATACAGTGAGTTTATTGAGAGAGCAGATCAGAAGATCCGTATTAAACCGGACTGAGAGAGAGAGAGAGAGAGAGAGAGAGGGGGAGGGAGAGAGAGAGAGAGAGAGTCGCTCCTGGCTCTGCGCTCCGCATGTGTCTGGACTTGCTCGGTTCGGCGCATCTCCAGCTCTGCTCGGTGTTGTATTTCACTCATTATTGCGTGACATCATCCATCCGATCTGTCCGTTTATTTACATCGCAGATCGACCTGAGAGAGACTTTGCTTTTTTGGTCAAATCCACAATTTCAATCGAGAATAAATTTGCTATAAATTAATTTGGCTATGTAAAAGAATGCTATAGAATTTCATTTTTAATATTTGTAACGAAAATTTATATTTAAAGTCTACAGTGTAGCCTACATCGGATAGGATACATAAGACAAAATGAGTGAACTTCTCACATTTTATAAATGAAGACGAATCATATTTTATTTGCCTTTTAGGAAATCGTTTTTCACTGTGCCATTTTAAGATCACCATCCGACCAATTCCTCATTTGAATATTAATAATTAAGATTTTTTTTAAAATGTTTTTGAAATGTGTCTCTTATGTTCATCATGCAGGCTGCATTTATTTGATCAAAATGTTGTATTGTGAATTATTATTACAATTAAAAATAACTTTTTTATTTTAATAGGCCTATGTTTTACATTTTTCACTATCAAATCAATTCCTCATTCCTTGAAACGGTCCTTTTTGTTTTATTGAAACAACAGTAGGGGAATACAAAGACATTTGAATATATAAAACAATTAAATCAAAATTCTGTATCTTATATCACAAATCAATCATGTTTCCGTTATATTAAGTATAATTTTCAACAGCTTAGATGTCTTAACAGCTTTCCGATTGTTCTGTAGAGAGTCATAAAAAATCTTCAAATCAGTGGAAAATAGTCTACCATTTGGTACAATCGATATACATTTTGCTTTATGTATATAATATTTCCCTAATAGAATAAGAAGTTTAACTATATTATCCATTTCTAATAAACCAATAGAGGGTATGCACGTGACGTCACCATCGACCGTTATGACTGCGGTCACGCCCACTGAGTGGCAAAAGACTGATCGGCAGCATCGGTTTTCAGCGTGAATGCCGCGAAAAACACACAAAACACATCCAAAACGGGAAAGAGCTTTGTGATTGACTGTAAAAATAGCTTTGACACAAAACCTGAGGTATATTTTTACAGTCTGCCAAAAGCTACAGAAAAAAGAAGCAAATGGATCACTGCAATTCACAGAAACAGCAGAGAAACATGTTTTGTTATCATTTTGTGTCAAAATGTTGGTTTTTGGGGTAAAATCATCCCGTATATATTGTATTGTTATATATTGTGTTGACAACTCATCAATTAAATATTTACCATCTTATATTCTGCATAATTGGGTGTTTTTAAATAAATTGACAAAAACTATACAAGTTTTAGTGCTGGACAATATGACGATATCACTGATATAAGTGATTACTTAGACCTACCTATATTGTAGTTATATAAAATATTCACAGGCAGATTTGCTTTATGTATTTCCCCGGCGTCGAAATCAGGCACATATAAATGTCAGGAAACACGATTCCTGAATGCATGTCAATATCCATGTATAAGGTTTCTTTGACATGTCATAAAGAACACTTTCGAGCCAAACCTTTAGTGTAATCGTTAGGTTTACTCGTGTTTTCGCAGTTTCCTCTATTAAATCCAGTCATGAAACAGGTTATTTTGCCACTCAGTCCAGCTGAGGGAGCGCGTTATTCCGGCGGGAAAGTGACGTCACATGCATATACCCTCTATAAACACAAGAAAAAGAAAGACAACCTGAGCGTCTACAACCTTATTCACATGTATGAATTTCTATTTCTGCAATAGACATTCGCAGATGATTTTAGTTTAGATTAGAGTTTAGATGATTAGATGTTTAGTTTATCATTAATGTGATAATTCTGTATATGGATATTTGCATTGAGTGCAAACACAAACCAGCACATTCTCACCTCTGAATGGTTATCCCATTTCGTCTGGACTTTATAGCTCGTGGTTTTTACAGCCATAGGCTGCACAATACGGTTACATTTTCGGAAACTCATATGATGAACAGCGTCATTTTCCGTTTCAAGATGGCGGACGCGTCGACGTGTGTGGAGCAGTAGAAAGTGGAAGTTCGTATTTACGAGGTGGGAAGTCGTGTTTATGACGTCAGGTGCGTTTCAGTCACTTTCATCAGCGTAAGATGGCGGTGTATTTCTTTTTTTAGCTAAACAAAAATACAGCAAGGTTTTTAACTCTGTACTTCTAGAAAATGAACAAAGCAGCTGTTTTGCTTTTTTATGTTTTTAGTGAATTTATGAAGCCACTGTAAGCTTTATCGTTGTATATTATATTGTTATATCACATTGCTATATTTTGCGCAGGCAATACTTCGTTGTAAATAGAAAAGCTTGACAATATCACTGCTAAATACCTTTGAATATTGTGATATTCTGCCATGTTTCTCAATGAAAATCCCAAGCTTCCTACTTGTATTAACGGCATTGTGTTCAACTCATAAATGTGACCTTTGACCACAAAACCAGTCATAAGGGTCAATTTTATGAAATTGAGATTTACATCAACATATATCGCCTGTAAGTTGAATAAATAAACTTTTCATTGATATATGGTGTGTTAGGATAGGACAATATTTGGCCGAGATACAACTATTTGAAAATCTGGAATAGGGTGCAAAAAATCTAAATATTGAGAAAATTGGCTTTAAAGTTGTCCAAATGAAGCCCTTAGCAATGCATATACACTCACAAAAATACATTTACAGTAGGAAATTTACAAAATATCTTAATGGAACATGATCTTTACTTAATATCCTAATGATTTTGGCATAAAAGAAAAATCGATAATTTTGACCCATACAATGTATTGTTGGCTTATGACTGGTTTTTGGTCCAGGGTCACAAATATGAGCTTTGCAACATGACTTAAACACACCATATGGTTCTGGTGCCTCAGTCTTGACCATCAGATCCTGAAGTGTCATTGTCAGAGCTCGTGCACTACGACATCTGACCTTCTGTTTGACCTAACTGTTACCCCAAACGTTACTGAATTTAGCCTGAACACAAAGATAGTGAACCAGCTACTAAAAAAAACCTCTACTAAACCAGACACACAAATGTTTCAATCACTGACATGTTGAAACCTGGTATACAGGGCTGTTCACACCACAAGTGTTCATGCAATCAAAAATAAATGTCAATAGCTAGAAGGAGTGTAGAAAATATCTCAAGATGCGTTTGTAAACTAAGCATTTACACCTGAATTAAGAGGTGACCTTTTTTTGTGTGTGCTGGCTGTCACAATCAGTTTTGTGAAAACAGGATAATGGGCTTGAAACGAGGGTTTTAGTTTCACCCAGCAAAATGACCCATTAACCCAGAGCAAACACGCGCCAGTGAAGCGCAGATCTCCGAACCTCCTCATATGTTGTGTTTGGGTTAAAGCAGCATGCGGGAGAGCGGCAGGTTTCCTAGTTCAAATCCCAGCTGGCGATCGTTTGATGTCCCAAAACGGCAGCAAAGCAAAAACGCATTCTGAGCATCTAAAACAGATTCAGTGCTGCGTTCAAACCCTAAACCTTCCCGTACGGATCTCTGCTGGTGGGAGTCGGGAAAACAGACTTCCTCCCAGGAGGGAAGTGATGGATTGAGCGCGTGCAGAAGCGCGGACTGATGACAAACCCAGAAACCTCTGAAAACACGCACCATCACCACTAACTAATACAGACATAAATGGTCATTATAACGTAGTTGAAACAGTATTTATCATAACATGATTTTGTAGGAATTGTAATCAGGCTCTAAAGAGAGTACCTGTTAAAAGCAATTTGAACGCTGGGGGTCCTAAGGGAGACCCAATTTGTCACTACAATGGCTTATGTCCATGAGGAATTGATTGGAATTATGTTTGCCAATATTTTCTTTTCGTAGTACCGTTTCTGTTAATGTTAATAATAAATAATGCTAATGTACACTGTTGTTTTACAACCAAGTCTGATGAAGTTGTCTTGTAATGTATAGCTATTTTCAATTGGCTTATGTAAACAATAATGTGCAATGAAATAACATGCATTGCACTGGAATAAACACCACATGTTGAGCGCCATTACAGCCGAACACTGGTGGTCCTTATCCGACCTCTGGAGCTGATAAGATATCGAATGAGCTGGAACTCCGCTTCGTTAATACCGCTGTTAAATAGTTCTGTAGTGTGTGTGTGTGTGTTTAAAGATCTGTGAGCAGTTTTCACCAGCAGGAAAGCACAACTACAGCTGTTAGTATCGCAAACAAACACAGACAAGAGTTCAGTTTTTCTTGGGATAAATCACAAATCTTCATTTACTCACCGTCATGATGTTCACGCCTTTCATTTCTCTAAAAAGAAGATGACTTTCTTCAAAATATCTTCTTTTGTGTCCTGCAGAGAACGAAAAAAGTCACACAGGTTTGGTTTATTATTATTATTATGATTATTATATTCTGTAGTAATTACACAGCAAAATCTCCAGAGTTAAATCAACTCTGCTCAGAGTACATATGGTCCATCTCTAAATAGTGTTAAAATAACACTAAAGCAAAGTTAAAGTTAATGAGATAATTAAGCAATGAATTAAGTGATGATTGTGCATTAGTGATGAACACCTGCTGTTAACAAGCAGAATCACTGAAGAAAAGAGAAACACGAGAACTACAACTGACTTGAGTCACAGCCTTATTAATTGCTTAATTATCTCATTAACTTTATAATTAAGCAATGAATTAAGTGATGATTGTGCATTAGTGATGAACACCTGCTGTTAACAAGCAGAATCACTGAAGAAAAGAGAAACACGAGAACTACAACTGACTTGAGTCACAGCCTTATTAATTGCTTAATTATCTCATTAACTTTATAATTAAGCAATGAATTAAGTGATGATTGTGCATTAGTGATGAACACCTGCTGTTAACAAGCAGAATCACTGAAGAAATGAGAAACACAAGAACTACAGCTGACTTTAGTCACAGCCTTATTAATTGCTTAATTATCTCATTAACTTTATAATTAAGCAATGAATTAAGTGATGATTGTGCATTAGTGATGAACACCTGCTGTTAACAAGCAGAATCACTGAAGAAATGAGAAACACAAGAACTACAACTGACTTCCAGCCACAGCCTTATTAATTGCTTAATTATATCATTAACTTTATAATTAAGCAATGAATTAAGTGATGATTGTGCATTAGTGATGAACACCTGCTGTTAACAAGCAGAATCACTGAAGAAAAGAGAAACACAAGAACTACAGCTGACTTTAGTCACAGCCTTATTAATTGCTTAATTATCTCATTAACTTTATAATTAAGCAATGAATTAAGTGATGATTGTGCATTAGTGATGAACACCTGCTGTTAACAAGCAGAATCACTGAAGAAAAGACAAACACAAGAACTACAACTGACTTCAGTCACAGCCCTATTAATTGCTTAATTATCTCATTAACTTTAACTCTGCTTCAGTGTTACTTTAACACCATTTAGAGAGGAACCATATGTACTCTGAGCAGAGTTGATTTAACTCTAGGGATTTTACTGTGTAGTCAATCTGTCCCTGGAAAAGTTGCACATTGTCTAATGTTTTGTGGTTTTTCGCAGCGTGCCGCCCCAATGACGTAAACATCTCAAAAGTGCCTGTTCCTTTGAAGTCAAAGTGGAATAATAAAGGTCCGATTCATAATGACCCCAGATGTGTATTAATGAGTCCGTCATGGATGCTGCGATGGAATGACACGCTGAAGCCATTACTGTCCCGGCTCTCCTGCCGTATCCAGACTTCCTGTCCATCGGGAACATATGGGGATCCCGGCGCTGGGTTTCCATTACAGATCTGGTCTGGAGCTCCAGTAATGTTGCTGTTAGGAAGTGGATGCTGGTAAACATTGAGGAACATTCTGGAATGTTCCTTAAAATCAACAACAAATTCCTTGTGTGTTTGGTGAATAAAGCTCATTCTGAGATTGATACGGTAAAAGCGACGCCATCATTACTGTTCGTATCACTGTGTATCAAGAGCTGAAATTCAGAGAATGGTAATGGCTGTAAGCGGTCGACCAATCACAACAGACTGGGTCATCTGACCAATCAGAGCACACCTAATTTAAATCAGCAACATTTAAAATAGCATAACGGGGCACTTTAACAAATGCATAATGTAAAGTGTTATTAAGAACTCTTTTGGAAAATCCAGATTTGGAAGCTGGTCAATGTTCCTAAACCCAGCTAGAAGCTTAAACTGCATTTTTCAACAGGAAAAGCTCAGTGCAAGCAGAATTGAGCATGTTTGTTTATGATTATAAATCGCAGTGATGTGAGTAATGAGTCCAGCGCTGTTTTCCTTCAGGTCTGTTCTTCACATAACCGCACCGTGATGAGAACTGCAGAGGGCCAACTTCCTCTCTGAGCAGAAAAAGGTGTCTCAGCAAAAAGTGTTTCCTTTCGTTACAGTTTCAGACGGCATATATACTGACTCATCCCATTCCATCTGAAGGAGACGAAAAGAGAGATTAAGAAATAAAGATGAAAGAGAAATTGGATTATTTTTGAACATTGCAAATCATCATTTACTCTCCCTCATCGTCGTTTGTTCTGTGAAAAATGTTGAGCACAATGTCTAATGCTGCATATTTTCATACATCGCAAGTGATTTATACTCCAAAAAGCAGCATAAAAAAGTGTATTATTTGGGTTTGACAATAAAAGAGTTCTGTTTATGCTAATTACACACACAAGAATTAAACTGATCAAACTATGGTGATCTATGTGAGAACAAACCCTGAGTCAGAGTTATATAAACTGCAGATGTTTCTCGCTGACAAGCACAAGACATTGTTTTTTGTGTAATTAACTCTTTTGAAATGATTACAGAAATGAATGCAGAAATGTGTTTGTGTTTAAAGATCGTTCAGATTAAATATCTTCAGTCTGATAAAAGAATGAGTCATATATTATATTGCAATGCACCTATTGCCATGTTTAGTAGTTAATATAGCCTATGTAGAATTCAGAAGCCCATCATTAGCACCACTGGTGGCCGTTAAGTGAACTGCAGTAATCGTACCTGATGCTGCTATAGTGGCCATTCTGATCACCTTTAATTCAAAAAATAAATGAATAAATTGCTAAAGTCACTAACAACAATAAATTACTTACTAAATAAATATATTGTAAATACATACAGTACAGTCCAAAAGTTTGGAACCACTAAGATTTTTAATGTTTTTAAAAGAAGTTTCGTCTGCTCACCAAGGCTACATTTAATTAATTAAAAATACTGTAAAAAACAGTAATATTGTGAAATATTATTACAATTTAAAATAACTGTGTACTATTTAAATATATTTGACAAAGTAATTTATTCCTGTGATGCAAAGCTGAATTTTCAGCATCGTTACTCTAGTCTTCAGTGTCACATGATCCTTCAGAAATCATTCTAATATGCTGATTTGCTGCTCAAGAAACATTTATGATTATTATCAAGGTTGAAAACAGTTTTGTACTTTTTTTTCAGGATTCCTTGATGAATAGAAAGTTCAAAAGAACAGCATTTATCTGAAATACAAAGCTTCTGTAGCATTATACACTACCGTTCAAAAGTTTGGGGTCAGTAAGAATTTTTATTTTTATTTTTTTTTTAAAGAAATTAAAGAAATGAATACTTTTATTCAGCAAGGATGCATTAAATCAATCAAAAGTGGCAGTAAAGACATTTATAATGTTACAAAAGATTAGATGTCAGATAAACACTGTTCTTTTGAACTTTCTATTCATCAAATAATCCTGAAAAAAAATATTGTACACAACTATTTTGTACAATTGTACACATTAAATGTTTCTTGAGCAGCAGATCAGCATATTAGAATGATTTCTGAAGGATCATGTGACACTGAAGACTGGAGTAATGATGCTGAAAATTCAGCTTTGATCACAGGAATAAATTACTTTGTCAAATATATTCAAATAGTACACAGTTATTTTAAATTGTAATAATATTTCACAATATTACTGTTTTTTACTGTATTTTTAATTAAATAAATGTAGCCTTGGTGAGCAGACGAGACTTCTTTTAAAAACATTAAAAAATATTAGTGGTTCCAAACTTTTGGACTGTACTGTATATCCAGTTTTTTCAGGCATCCCTGAATGAACAGTTGACAACCAGTTGACTATCAGTTTTTACCAGACGTAACAACAAAGTACATTTGTGAAACACAAATTTACCAGACCTCCTTTACCTTCTGGGAAAACTGGTCCTTTCATTCAGAAGGAGACAGAAGAGAGAGAGAAAGAAAGACAGATGAGATGTTCCTCTCAGTAACGGATGTGTTTGTGCTTTAGAAACATTTTCCGTATCGTCTGGAGTGACGGCTGAAGGTCTCTGGAGACTGTGGTGCCTTTGATGGTTTTACCTGCACAGATAAAGCCGAACGCTCGAGGAACATTCGTCCTGGAAACACTGGGAAGTCTCTTTTTCCAGAACATCCTGCATAAGCCAATCAGAGAACAGCTTTCCAGGAATTCTCAGAACATCCCACATTAGCCAATCAGAGAACATGCAGTTTTCCGTAAAGATCCGTTCTGGAACAGACAGTAAAGCCACTCTAATATAACTGTCATCGGCCAATCAGCTGCTGATCTGAACCTCTCGGCACTCTGTAAAAGTCAAGAGAAATAAAGTTAAAAGCTTCTGGGACGCTCATTAAACGCAAATGACTAAACACATTTTGAGTTCAGCACGATGGTAACGATCAAGAGACTCAGATGTGTTTGCTGCTCATCTGATCATTATAGAGGCCATCCAATCATAAACTGGGCTTTTGTGGCTTTTAGTCTGTGTGCTTCAGCTTCAAGCTCATCTTATGGTAGTCAATGCCGAAAACTTGACAAAGCAAACTTTTAAAATTAATTTCTGTTTTGGAAATGATATTTAAAAAAAAAAAAAAATATATATATATATTTAAAAATATATTTAATTTTTATGTTTTAATATTTAAAAATATATTTAAAATCTTTAATATGTCTAATTCAGACCTCCTTTAAAAAAAATCTTATCAAAATATATACATTTCAAAATATTATATTGCATATTTTAAAATATATTTAAAATCTTTGATGTGTCCAACTTGGACCTCCATTTTTTCCTTTTTTATTTTATTTTTTTTTTTTTTTAACTATTTAAAATATTTTTTTATAAAAATACATATATATTTTAAACTATTATATTTAACATTTGTTTTAATATTTGTAAATATTTTTAAATATTTAATGTGTCATATCATATTTGATATTTGTTTTAATATTCAAAAATATATTTAATGTCTTTAATATGTCCAAATCAAACCTTGATTGTCCAAAAAAGCTATTTAAAAATATTTTTTTATCTAAAAATAAAAACATTATATTTAATATTTATGCTTTAATATTTAAAAATGCATTTAAAATGTTTAATGTCTCAGACCTCCTTTTTAAAAAAAAATTAATAATAATACAGCTATTTAAAAATATATATTTCAAAATTTTATATTTCGCATTTAAAAATATATTTAAAATCTTTAATGTCCTTCTTTTTAAAAAATAAAAAGCTATTTAAAAATATTTATCTATATTTATCTAAAAACTTTTTATATTTAATAATATTATATTTAATAATTGTTTTAATAATTAAAAATATTTTAAATCTTTTGTGTCCAACTCTGACCTCCATGTAAAAATATTTAGTATCTAACAATCTAAAATATATTTATAAATATATTTTAAACATTTGTTTTAATATTTGTAAATATTTTTAGATATTTAATGTGTCAAAATCATATTTGATATTTGTTTTAATATTTAAAAATATATTTAATATCTTTAATATGTCCAAATCAATCCTTGAAGCTATTTAAAAAAATTTTTATCTAAAAATAAAAACATTATATTTAATACTTATGTTTTAATATTTAAAAATAGATTTAAAACCTTGAAACTTCACAGTTCCCATTTACTAATGGTTGATAGCTGAGTCAGAAGTTGACATATTTTGAAAGTGTCTCAGAAAGTTTGACACTGAACATCAATCTGAGAAACAAGAAAGTGACGCACTTCACATGTAAGTGAGGGTCTATTTACCTCTCTTTAAAGTACAGCATGTCTGTTATCATGACATGATCTCTCCTCTCCTCATCTGCAAACCATTACTCCCCAAAACATGTAACTGTGACACGGATCTGAAGGTCAAAGCGCTCTCGTAAGTTTACGCTCATCAGTGTTAATGGAGCGGGATTGAGACGACGGGTCTGTTCAGCTGCGCGTCAGTAATGCACATCATCAATCTGGAGGAAGACGGCGGTAGAAAATATCTTAAATCAATCTTTAGATATCTTTGCTGGAACACAAGACAAAAATACTGAGGAAGAACATCATTTTTGCAGCATTTCTTCTCATCATCCGTCCGTCATCAATTTACTGTAATTAGAGTTAGAAGGACAATTGCTTCATTGATGGCAGACGAGGAACAAGCTGAATCACAGAATATATTGTATCTCAGAATCACTGATTATTAGTGATGAAAAGAGACCAAATAAGATGAGAAGAGACACAGCCGACCCTCCTTTCATCTAGCGTTCTTCCACAGACGGTCTCACGCTCTAGAAGAAAGAAGAGCTTCAGTAAAACATCAACAACATAAAAGTGAAGAGCAGAGGATTGATGCACAGAGCCACGAGAGACGGAAAACAGCAGAGGAACTGGAACGTTTATTGCTCAAAGGTTTCTGAAGGTCAAGTGGTCGAGCATGACGCCCGCAACGCCAAGGTCAAGGGTTCAATTCCCAGGGAAAATGCACAGTAGTAAATGCACTGTAAGTCACTTCGGATAAAAGCGCCTGCCAAACGAATCCACGTAAATGTAGTTTTCTCTTTCACAGCTTTGAGCTTATCTAGAGAAGTCGACAAAATGGACTTTCAGCAGACAGACATTTAAAATTAAAATAAAAAACATGTCATAAGAAAGAAAAACTGCACTCAAACTATTTTGTGAGGTCTTTAAACTGGGAAAAAAGTCTGAGATTCTTTGATGTTTGTCATCTAGAATCCAACATTAGGACAGAAACACCACAAATCCCTCTAATATCTCAGAAACTCATAACTTTAAACAGATGTCTCAAGCTCGGCTCTGTATTTTGTAGCTCTTTTTGGATTGATGGGACTTTAAGGCACCCTGTGATGGTCAAGTTCAGGACGGTTTCCCATCTTTCATGGAGAAGAAGATCCACCCCGGGAGAGAGTTCACACTCCTCTGTCGGCGCTCACACTTCACTTAAAACGACTCGGAGACATTTCACACGTCTGCTGAGAAGTGAAGACCAACCCACTTCCACTTTATCCCGCCAAACCTGGCTATCTGAAGGGGTTTTTCCATGTTCACCCTCCAGCGGGAGTTATTCTCTACATCAGTGTCACGCCTCTATTGCAGTCTTGAGTTTTCTTCCGGGAATGAACACGTCACAATATTCCTCATTTAAATAATTCATATGCAATCTGTGTGTGGTATAAATCCAATGACAGGATTACTCCGAGGTTTTTCTCTTCTCACCTGCAGTAAACACTCGTTGGCTGCACAAATCATCAGGCTCTGGGAGAAATTAGGGGCAACTGGACTGAAACAATTCCGGAGGGGAGGAAGTGTGTGTTTATATCCACCATGCAGCGCTCCCGCTGGGAACAGAACACGTCCAGAAGTAGAAATGCAGATTAGGGAATACAGGAGAGTGTGGATGGAATCCACAGACTGTCTTCACATTTTCCCTGCTAATTTCTTTGAGAAATCTGCACAACGATTTCAACAGCTGTTAAACAGAGTCGTGGAAAAACAATCAAATGAACTCAAATTAACGCACTTACAACATTTTTTGATAGTTATAGCTATATACACATGAATCAAAACATGTTCTCCACATTTATTATTGTTTTTTGTAAAACATGCATCTCTTGAGACCTGTTTTATTATTTTTGGACAAACCGTTCACAAGTTACAAGCAACGAGGTCCATTTTTCATATCTCCTGACCAGTAGGTGGCGCTGTCATGAAACTCTGCATGTAGTCTCAGGTCATGCATTTGAGGACATGCACCAAAATTCATCTCAATATGGTAAAGCGTTGCGGAGATATAGCCTCACATCAAATTTGGCGTGTTCTTTATCTAATTCGTTTGCGGGTTATTCGAGAACGGTTGAGTTTACCAAAAAGATTTTAATAACTTTTTGTCAGCATGATCTGAAGATGATCTGAGCCAATTTTGGTGACAATTGAAGGAACAATTTGGGACAAGTTAAAAAAAAAGTAAGCATTTCGAAAAAGGACGTCTCTAGCCCTTACAGTTCAAAAGTAATTAGCATAAATGTAAGTGCAAATTCAGACAGTTGGTGGCGCTAGAGGGAATGACTGAGTGATTCCAAAATTGCTGTTCAGATGTTCAGACTGTCTTCTATCTGTGTGCCAAATTTTATCATTTTCCCACATGTGGTTCTATGGGCTTTCATAGAATTCCAGAGTTCATCTCTCAGTCATCATCAGAATTTCATCTCACCTTTGTTCATATAAATATCAGCATCTGCAGCAAATTGCATAAATTGCAATTTGCATATATTCTCACTATATCAAGCAAAATGAGCCATAAAAGCCTGATGCATCAAATAAGACACTCAACATGAGACACAAATGCAAACTTTTTTTACAAGTATTTTGTCTCAGTAAACTGCTCCTTTTAAAAGACTTTAGACTGTTGTCATATGTCACACTTTACAGACTTAAGTATGAGAAATAATTTAACAAGCAGCACTAATTAATGGTTATAAGTGATCATTTTAGGATTTTTTTAGAATTTAAAACATTTAAGCAGAATGTGGGTGAAATTAAAACAATCTATTGATCTAAGACAGGCATGTTTTTACATTCAAGCGTCATCGTCCCATTATTAAAAACTGCATTAACAAAACACTTTGTGATTGATCTACTCATAAAACCCCTGATGCAATGAGCCAAATGCAAATTCCTGATCGCCACGTCCGAGATCGATTTAAATGCTATCACATTTCCCAACAGCGAATGTGGCCGATTATCTAAAACGTGTCCTTTTGTTTTCTGTTGGCTCCACCATCCTCAGATGTCATCGATTATTCAACAGTCACTTTTTTTTGGAACAAGCGAACAGCACAAATATAGCCTCGTGTTTGCTGGAGTCATCATCCGAGACTGATTTCCAGGCTTTAAGCGTGGTTTATTGTGTTTACTATGACGACATACTTCTTTAGTTGAATTGTAGACGCCCACAGAAATTTCCAATCTACAAAAGTGATGCTGGAGAGATTTTCCTCTCTGATGTTACATGCCAATACAGTACGGATCGTTTGTTGGCTTTGAGAACTGACATATTGTTCCTTTTAAAGACGCAGCTCATATTTGGCCTTGTTTAACTCTGCTGATCTAAGCGAGAGCCGCAGAAAGCTGTGCGACAGGCTCTGGAGGGCCATACGTTCTGGTGTGGAGTCATGGGCTTGTTCTGGGCTTTCAGCAGACAGCTGGAGGCGACACAACAGGCCTGAAATCATTCACAGGTTTAGCTTTAGAACGTCATTTTCCACCTAAAGTGTGTGTGTGTCTTCTGAGAATCCTTATCGTTCCCATGTGGGATCTATAAAAGATCTCTATCCGTTGCCCTTTAGCCAAAGACACATTACTGCTCGTAATAAAGAACATGAGCCATGCAGTTATAAAAATAGCTCCTTTGTAATGTAAAGTTTCGAGATGTTCAGATTATAAGCCTGAACACACTGAACTTTTACACCAAAAAGGCAAAATGAGGATTTTAAATGGTCTAAATTGGATGATATAAATATAGAACAATCAGCAATTAATGGGGCCAAACACAAAAAAACGATGAGTTCTGCACGCATGGATGGCAGCATCAGACCACCTGCAATAATGAGTGATTAAAGACATTTTTTAGATTATTTTGGCCAAAATAGCTGAAAAATCACAAATACAATCACTATTAATATGATTCAATTGCTTATCACTTTTGACCAATAGGTGGCGCTGTTGCCAAATCGATGTTGTGTGGTCAGTGTGAGGAGGAAATGACATGTACAAAGTTTGGTGTCGATATGCCAAAGGATTGTAGAGTTACAGCCTCAGAATCAGCTTGGCACCATGCCATCAAATTTGTTGATGCGTTATTCGAGAACGGTTTGGTCAATCAAAAAAATGGCATGGTCTTAAAATGATCTGAGCCGATTTTGGTTAAAAAAATCAGACGAACAGTAAATAGGTTTTCAAAGAAATTTAAATTGACGGACAGCAAGTTTGAATGAATATGACGTAATTGGCATCATTGTTCTAGATATGACTCAAGGAATCTATCAAGACCAGTTTAATTAAAATAAGCATTTAAAAAAAAAAATTCATTCTAAATTTCCTTTTACAAAACTTTTCGAGTACCTTCGGGAGTCCTGATGAAACATACCAAATTTCATAAAGATATGCATTCATAAAATACAGCATTTTATGACAAAATTCAAAATGGCTGACACCCAAAATGGCCGATATGGGTAAATCTGGGTATCATTTGACTTGATATGCCACACTGAATTGAAAGAGACCAGTTTTATGATTTTGATTTATGATTTTTGGGCAAACTGTTCATAAGTTACAAGCAAAAAGAGCCATTTTTCATATCTCCTGACCAGTAGGTGGCACTGTCCTGAAACACTGCATGCAGCCTGTGGTCATGCTTGTGATGACACGTACCAAGATTAGTCTCAATACGCTAAAGCATTGCAGAGATATAGCCTCGCATCCAATTTGGCGTGTTCTTTGTAGAATTATTTTGAGAACGGTTGGGTTTACCAAAAAGCTTTTAATAACTTTTTGTCAGCATTAACTGAAGTTGATCTGAGCCAATTTTGGTAAAAATTGAAGGAACCATTTAAGACGAGTTAAAAAAAAATAGGTGTTTTGGAAAATTACATCTCTAGCCCTTACAGTTCAAAAGTAATTAGCATAAACCTAAGTTCACATTCAGACAGTTGGTGGCGCTAGAGGGAATGAGTGAGAGGCTCCAAAATTGCTGTAGTTAATGTTCAGACTATCCTCTATCTGTGTACCAAATGTCATCCTTTTCCCTCAAGCTGTTCTATGGGCTGCCATAGACGTCCTGAGCAGACAAGAAGAAGAAGAAGAAAAAAAAACGAATGGGCCTTTGGTGATTGCCCCCAATGATCAGAAATGTGAAAACGCTTACCATATCTTCTGCTGTTGATGTCAAAGTGATTGTGTCTAAACAATCTCTACAGTATTTTGGCCCAATCACTTAGTAGAAGTTTGTCAAATCAGACCGATGTCAACATCATGGATGCCCTCATTCTAAAAACCATGAACAAAACAACAAAATTAAAGAAAATGCAACCCAGATGACAATATGGTTCGTTTGCAGCAGAAATAACATGCTTTTTGTGAGAAGAAATGCTGGCTGAAAATTCAAGAGACATTTGAAAAACAATAGTATATTGTTGCGCCGATGTAGTTCATGAGTTTCAATGTTTCGTCCCTTACAACTAGTGACTGTAAAGACGTCATGTGAGTTTGGGTTTCCGATCCGCGCAGTCAACCAGGACCTGCAGCTGACATCGGCCCAAATTAACCCTAGGCTCAATGTCTATTTTTACCCCAGTAACAACAGGAACAGCTGAGAGGCCAAAAACATGGAGGTGAAGGCCAGACAGCAGAAAAGAGAGACATACTCCGATGACAGAGAGATGCATCATTTGACCAAATTAAGATGTGTTAATCGCTAACACCATAAATCTGTCTTGTTTAATTTTAGTATCAGTTGCTACACTCTTAAAAATAAAGAGGGTTTTCACAGTAATGCCATAGAAGAACCATTTCTGGTTCCTCAAAGAACCTTTCAGTGATCAGTTCTTAAAAGAACCATTTATTCTTAGTGTGAAGAACATCTAAAGAACCTTTTTCCAGTGGTATAAAAGGTACCATTGATGCCAATGGAGAACCTTTATTTTTCTTCATGTTGGGTGAGTTTGGGATGGATCTTATGTAAGTGAGGAATCAGCACCTTCAAAGTTTCTGGCACATAGAAGAGAGATTCACATCACACACTCGAGTCATTTATGGCGGCCGTCTCAACACGCTTCCCGTAACTCCACACCGTACCGCTTTATTAGATGTTAAACCTCTGCCAGGAAGGAGTGTGTCCGATTTCAGAGAATTACACCAACTTCTGATGCACCAAATGTCACAAAGCAATAAAGTTACAGTTATTTTACCATGGATATGCTAGTCCAGTTTTATAATACATTTTTTTCGATCGGATCCGAGTTTAAAGGTGGCGCGGTAATTACCAAACAGTTAGTTTGAGTTCAGCTGGTGCGCTCTCAAATGACTAGTTTCTGCTATGATTAGTGAGTTTAGAAAGCCTGGCGGAATGTGACTGACACGTGTGTTTGCAGTTCTTTAACTACATGCTAAATTGAGCGCGATCACGGCTGAGGGAAGACCAGGACAGAAGCCGAGGATTACACTCTCAGCCAGCGTCTTTGTTTAAGAGATTAGCTCTCTGACCTCGAACCGCTAAAGTGCTTCATGCAGTCAAGACAACAGACGCGTCTCTCATATGGAGTCCTTCAGCTCATTAAAAGGACACACATGACCTCTTCCAGCCATCGCTGGAGTCATATGCTGCCTTCAGATCCACCTACAGGTTCAGAAGTCGTAATCATGATGTGATGTGCGTTCAAGTGATTCTGGTTGGAAAAATCAGACGTGTTGGGCAATTCTGACTCCCTAAACAGCCAAAAGTCTATCTATATACATAGCAGACGACATAATCCGTCTCTTCAAGGTTTTGGTTCACATACCTGTCAGACAGAACGAGACACTCAAAAGCTTCTGAACTCTGTGCTTTAAAATAAAAATGAATGTGCTGTAAGAATGCTTTTCTATGAAAAGGTACAGGTGTTATGTTCCCTGGTTTTGTGTTTCTTGTTTGTGCTTTTATTTTGAAATTTATTTTCTTTTCCCATTGTTCCCATGGTTCTAGTTCTATTGTTGCCATGGCGATTGATTACCCTCACCTGTTCCTTGTTATCTTCCCTTGTTCAGTGTCCTTAGTGGATGTTATGTGTTTTTTGTCTATATCTCCCTGCGTTACAACAGTTGCTCTGCTCAAGAACAGACACTTTATTAATTTTAACTTAATGAATGTGAGAAGAAAAGTTGCTCATAAATAGCTGAAGCTATAACGTTTATCATTACTCAGGGAGGGATTGACAGTTAACTTATATGTTTCACATTTGTTCATCTTTTCTGAAGATTAATGTTTAAAGGTTTCGTACTTAATCAACAAAGAATTCCAAGACTATCCATTGATGATACTTACTGATGACTGAGCTGTGGTTTTCCCTCCAAAATGACATCACTTCCTGGAAGATGATGTCATTAGGAACCAGGGTTAATAAACCACAAAACCACATTGTTCACCATGATGGTTTTGAATTGCTTGAAATATGATTGAAATCACTTCAAAAAGGAAAATACAGTTAAGTTTAACATGTGCAGCGCAAGTCTGTCATATAGACTACATAAAATTATTATGAGAACATTATAATTGTGTGCTTGGGACATGGATTTAATAGTGAAAATTTTGTTTTTGTAATCAGGCTCTCAAAAATTAAACACTGTAAAAAATCTAAAGTTGAGAAAACGTAAAAGTTAAAGGCAAAAAACTTCAGCAGATTTTTGAGTTTTCTCAACTTTTTGTTGTATAAACTGAATAGAACAAGTTGAGAAAACTCAAAAATCTGCTGAAGTTTGTTGCCTTTAACTTTTACGTTTTCTCAACTTTTGATTTTTTTTACAGTGTATAAAAATTACATTAAAAATCGGATTTGGGTTTATTGGCCAATATATCGGTTATCGGTTATCGGTATCGGCCAAAATTTTCATATTGGTGCATCCCTAACTAAAATAACACTTGCTTTTGTCGGCTAAAAAAATAATACAAAAGGACGGAAAGTGATATTAAGGACACATGATAAACTGACCCCAAACTTTACATGGGGAAGTGAAAATGTACTGCATTACAGAAAAGACCCAGAACAGAAAACATGATGCATTACTGCCATGACAGCAGGCCTGCCTCATTCGTTCATTAATTCTGTCAGTGTATAAAAGCACAATCTAGGTTTTGATCATTGCATAATGAGACAGGAAGTCTTTGAAATATAGTTTTGAGCAGCCAGCATTAAACACGTCTGCAATGAAGCCTCATCATGCAAACGAATGCACATAGAAATCACAAAATGTTTGCATTTGAATGAACTTGAGAGGTCTGTGACTCTCCTAAAACACTCCTACACATTTTTACATGCTGCATTGTTATCGGCAGTTCATTCATGAAATCAAAGGTAGGGACATGAATGGTTCTCGATGCAACACAGATAAACCATCACGCTAGAACTGAACTATTGTGAAAATATCACAGTACAGAACAAATACAGGAATGACACTATATGTCAAGGTTCATCAAGTATTTGTTTGGCTTAACAAAAGGTCTAAACCCAAAGACCTGACAGACTTGTTTAAATGATGGTTCCAGTCATGGTGGAATGAAATCTGTGAATACAAATAAGAAGGCTTGATGATATCAGCTGAAAAGGCATGTCGTTTCAGCAAATTGTTACATCAATACACTTTGGTGAAATGCATCCGTCCTTCTATCTATAACATTTGATCTATTTCTAAGACTTAATGGTTTGTATTCTTCGCCTTCCAACAAACTGCCATAACAACATTTTAGAGAAAAATTGATTATATTTTTATGTTTTGAAGTAGAACGAATCATCCAGATATTTATTTTCTTCTTGAGTAAAATGGCATGCATCAGGTGGTTAAAGATGAATCAGTGAAAGTGAAGTGCAGCTGTGGTTTGGGTCTTTAGGCGTTGGTTGATTTAACGGGTCAGGTTGATGGTCAGGTCAGAGGGTTGCGTTTCCTCAGCGGGGCACGAGGGCTTTGCACCCTGACTGCCCCTGCTTAACCTACCCCGGGGCAACAGCCACAGAACGCCCTCCTCTGGGCAGAAGATAGTCATGGATGTGTTTGCATAAACATACAGAGGCGTAGCAACCAATAGAAATTTGTTTTGAATTCTTTTTGGGAAACAACGATTACACTGCTGGTCGAAAGTGTCCCTATTATTCTATTTGTGAATATTTCCTTTAATATAGCGTGTAATATAACTTTTTGTGAATGTAAAAGGTCTGCAAAGTTTCAAAGATCAATCACACAACAGACTGAGCCATTTGGCCAATCGGAGCAGAGCTGGCTCTCAGAAAGGCGGGGTTTAGAGAGACCAAATCTTTAAACGAACTGTTTCAGACACTGTGATAAAAGATCTGATGCAGCAGTGGATATTATGAGACAATGAAAGTGTTTTTGACCTTGAATGCATGTAAACCTGTTGTAGGAGAAAACAATACAAAATTTGAATGAAACTAGCAACATTATACAACGAATGTCACAACTGACCAATCACAGTCAGGTATTCCAGAGAGCCGTGCAATAATCATGGCTTGTTAATGGGCAGACGTCAGTAAATCATTTCCAAAATAATCACCTCCAGACTGTGAAGAATCCATCAGGAGACGGTTACAGTAAGTGGAAGAGTCCAGGGGTTCGGCCTCGCACCACTATAGGGAATCTCACACCTCCTATAGAGGCCTCTGGATTTTCATCTGTCCGGACGGACCATGTGACTGACGCTCATTCTAGGAAATCTTTCCTCGAGCGTGGTGAGTCTGCTGAAGTGAGCGGAGAGACAGACCCCGGTATCTAGAGCAAACAAATCCAACACAATACTGACAGGAACACTGAGAAAATGAGGTGCAAATGATCTTCTTCAAAGCAGTGACTGTATTAGTCTCAAATAGACCTGCAAAATCTGGTCCATTCTAGAAATGAAGGGCATTAGTGTTTATTTTAACGCCCAATATGGCTCATTTCCAAAGACGTTGTGATCTCAGTGTGGCTCCATGTCCAAATTGTTGATTTTTTTTAACCTAATTTCAATGAGCGAAAACCAAATGTATCTAGTTTCCCTCTATCAAAGCAATTGCACGTGTTAAAAAAGAGAATGAATAAAGCTAGAATAAAATGCTTTAAAAGCAGAGGCCTTTTTTCTTTTGATATATTGTATGTTCCAATATTCATACAGAAAAATATTCTGGGGTTCATGAACATTTTGTGAAAATGATCAAAAATGCTGCCGCTAGCTGGCAACTATTTCAAAAAACGCTGGCGAGGAACGAGTTAATATGCTGCTTTATGAATAAAAACAAAATGGTGATTGTACTTTTATTTTGATTGTAGTTTTAATTAAGTTTACTCTGAAAATGTAGAAGGTTGAAGGTAACTACTACAGTAATAGTAAAAGGCTGTGCTTTTCCAAAGTCTTGTGAACAATGTTGAGCACAAATATAATCTATGATTGGAGATGTCGCCATCTTGTGTTGGAGAGGAATAATTACAGGTGTAGCATTTAAAGGCATTCTTCTGTCATCATTAACTCACTCTCATGTCAGTCCAAAGACTTTCTTTCTTCTGCGAAACACAACAAAAATTTTTAGGAAATGCCTTAGTGCTTATTTACAGGTTTGGAACAACACAAAGAGGACTTTACAATTTTGGGTGAACTATCCCTTTGAGTGTAATGCAAGAAGCAGCAAATCAGCATATTAGAATGATTTCTGAAGGATCATGTGACACTGAAAACTGGGGTAATTCACATAGAAAACAACAATTTTACATTGTAATAATATTTTATTATTTTTACTGTATTTTGTAAAAACAAACATATCGTACCGACTCCAAACTGTACTGTATATTTATAGTATTACTGTTTTTTAAACCAATACTTTACACAGCTTATGAATCCATGTCAACTTATGAATATGAGTTGAGTTCAGCTTGAAGTGCAAATTCTGGAATTTTATTTATTTATATTTTCACACAAAAAAATCTTTGCATCACAAGAAGTGTGATTTTCAAAACAATTAGTAACTGAAAAAATTGTTCTAACAATGTTTACATGGTACAAAGACTGGTTGCTTTTATTAGAGCTGGGTATTGAAACAAATTTCATGTTTCGATTAACAAGCTTGCAATTTGATTCTGATCTCGATTCAATATGATTCATTTGGACATACCATTGGTTACATTTAACCAAAACTGCTTGAGAACAATAGAAACTTGTGCCCCAGTATAAGTCAATAACGTATATCACACCCACCTACTTTACCTAAAACACTCCAGCGTCAGCTGTAGAAACTAAGACCAAATAATCAGACACAGTCATGAGGGCAGGCATTTGAACTACTGTGTCCAACCCCTCTAATTTCACTGCAGATAAGGTTAATTCCTGCATAGGTGTCTAGTGCAACCACATTCCCAGCATGGGTGTGGAGGCTCAGTAGCACCACCTTTTGACAAAAGTGTGTGGGGGGGTAGTTTTAACTACAGTCATTCATCAAGTCAGACAACTTTGTAAATTACACTCATTAGCTCTTCAGCTATTTTGGTATGAATGTGGATTTTAAACTACTACTCCTAGAGTGTTACATGTACACTCTGTTCTGGACTCATTTGGACTTCTTGTTGTTCCATTTCCCACCACCAGTTAGTCACCATGGCAACTGATCACCACCATCATCACACCCAGCTGTTCCCAATTACCCTCCTTGTTATCCCGTGTATATAAACCCTGTGTTTCTAGTCTTGTGTTGTCCGGTATTGTTCGTACTATGTTGCTGTATGTTCCTGTGGATTCCTGTTTCCTTCCTAGTAAAGACTTATCCTGACTCTATCTCCTCGTCGTGTGCTTAGTATACCAGCAATCGTAACATAGAGAGTTTATACAATTCTTATTTGTTTGTATTTTTTTTGTGCATGCACAAAATGTCTTGAAAAGGAAAACATTTTTTTTTCAGAAGCAGAACCTTCAGGGGTGAGTTAATGCGAAAACAATAAAACAAACAGAAACTAACTTCCCCACAAAAGAACTGCCTTCCCTATGAATCAAAATAAAAGAAACAAAACATACAATAACATACCCTATCTCCTAACATACCCTAAAAGTAATGGCCTCTTGGCCTTCAAAACAACAACAAGGCACTCACCCCCTACGGTTACCCAAAATAGTTAAGAAGTTACAGACATGATCAGCAGGACATTGATTGATTGAATACCGGGGGAATTTAAAGTCCGGGTCTCTCCTCTGGTCCAACCACCAACAGCCTCACATTATGTACAGGACAATCCTAAAAGAGGAAAAGGGACAGCAGGAACAACAACAGAAACAATGTATACCATATTACATCATGGACGTAACAATGTGACACCACCACCCTTAAAATTACAAACTATTATTTGTAACAATAAAACAATTCTTAATCCCCAAGCTTACATGGGGCATGCGACAAGGCATCCCTTGTGCATCCTTATTGTGCCGAATTTCCAAGTTAAAGGACTAAGGGTTTAAATTCATATTGCCCTCCATGCACAATTGCCCTAAAGCCACCAGGGTGGCATTGGCACCGGGGCTTGGGCCCGTCATCGCTTCTTGCAGCTATATTTTTTTTCTTTCCGACTTCTCTAGCACTTTTGGGGACCTTAACGTGCTCGAAAACTCTTGAAACTTTGCACACGTCATAATGACAAAAGGGGACACAGGAAGATTCTCATATCTTGACATAATTCTTTTATATTTACCCAGTTTAAATGTATATTACCCATTGTGCACAGCTGCCCTGAAGCCACCAGGGATTGGACCCGTCATTGCTGCTTGCAGCTATATTTATATTTTGTTATTGGTGGTCCAACATTTTATGAAAGCTTTATGTTAAACTTAAAATGGAATTTATAGTAATTTATAGTGTTAATAAATTAGTGAGTCCACAAACTCATTCTCTCAAATTGCTTGGTATGCAGAACATTCGCAGCTGGTATAGATATAGTATAGATAAAATAGGCTTAAAAGTTTAGATCATTAAATGTTTGTTTGCTCACAGTCCTCATGCCACACTATAAGTGATTTTCTAGATCCGCCCCTGGTGAGGAGCAGGGCTGCAGGTGTAGTGTCAGCGCCCCCTGGCTGTGGAGCTGCAGTAGTCGCACAAACTCTTCCGGCATCTTGTGCATGTGGCGGCTCGGCGTCACCTGGTCGTAATAATGGTACGGAACCGGACGCTCCTGCAGGTCGCTGCCGAACGGCCAGAATCCGTAAACGTGCACGTGCTCACACAGTTCCAGCGCTGTGCTGATTAACATAAACCCCGTGGAGAGCCGCACCTCCTGCAGGCCACGCCCCTTCCAGAAACGGTCCAGCGTCCTCAGGTAAGAGGGGCTGAAGAACACCACCGGCTGCTGAGGTCTGATTGGCTGGAGGACTTTGAGAGTTTTGATTGAGTTTGTTGTGCAAAACGTGTAGGCAAATGCAGGAATAATGAGGGTGGCGTTTCCGTACACACTGACCCGCTCCAACAACGGATCCGGATTCTTCTCCAGATTTTTGTATCTACAGACACACAGTTTTTAAGAAATGCTACTGACAGAATACAATGATATTATTTAGAAATAGCAATTGTTAAAAACAAGATTCTGAGAGCTTAAACTGAAACTAAAAGGTCTTCATTTAAATGTTAATTAAAGCTTATGATTGTTTATGATTGGTGTGTTTGTGAAGACTGACCGAAGCTGACTGGGGTTGATGGTTACCAAATCCGCCTTCATCCCAACATCACTGTCATTAACCGCTGCCAAATTAAACCTGAAAGAGAGAGAAAACATCATATTAACAGGAAGGATGGATGAATCCTGACGGATGTGTTGTGGTCAGTGAGGGAGCAAGGAATGATGGGATGTGTTTACCGTATGACAAAGTCTGCGCTGTCAATCTCACGTCCACAGCTGCTGTTTTTCAAAATCCCACCACTGCCGACCACAGCACACCGATCCAGACGCCGACCGGACCAGGGGATGTCCTGCACACACACACACACACACACACACACACAATAATGGTGTAATGGTTTTTATAGTGTACAAACTGTATAATCTATGCCTAATCTAATCTAAACCTACTTTCTACATTTTTACATTTTCAAAAAAACATCACTTAATGTGATTTATAATCAAAACTTCTTTTAAAAACATTAAAAATCTTAGTGGTTCCAAACTTTTGGACTGTACTGTATATCCAATATCTGTATTTCTTGTCCTTGTGGGCACATTTTTACACACACACATACAACTCAAGTCACCTATATTTATATAGCGCTTTATACAATACAGATTGTTTCAAAGCAGCTTCACAGTGATAACAGTTATCCAATAGTAATACTCACTGACACACACACACACACACACACACACACACACAAACCTCGGGCAGCATACTGTGAAGTTCTGCAGTCATTTGGAATGGTTTATTTTTTGTGGTTGTTTCATATGGGATGGTTTGATTGTGGGCTGTGTTGTTTTTGGTGAGCATTAATGTTTCTTTGGCGTTACAACAAAACTGCAGCCTGACTCTGTCATGAACAAAGAGAGAGATAGAGAAAAGTTTATGAGGATTACTTTTAAATTATTATTATATTTGATATCATTATGTATTGATAATAGCCAGAGAAGCATCAGCTATCAGAGATATCAAGAGGATTCTGAATTTCCAATTAAGGTATTTAAATTATTAATATCATTAGGATACAACATGGCTAAAGGTGCACTGGGGTAAAAAGTGCCTTGGATTTTATTTTCCTCTAAACCACTAGATGGCACAAAAACCTGCCTCAGCACTTTCCAAAACATCCGCTTTTTAAGTTCAGGGACCATTTTGGTGATTTCCGCCTGGATTTGGCCTACCTAAACTGAAAAGCTTCCCATACCCGTCATTTTACAGGAAACCGTTTGAAGTTACTTAAAACACTGCTGATAAAATTATAGTATATGTTGTCTGTGCTGTAATAAACCCCCCCAAATATGGGGTGATACCATATAGGGACACCTTTAAAATGGATGTGTCGATATTATAAAGTGATTTATGATGTATTTGAGTTAAAGAGGTTAAGATGCACATGGAAATTCAGGGGACATTCTAAAACGCAATTCAGCTGCTGAATGTGTGCGCGCACAATTTCTTTCAAGGGAAAAATAGACAAAGTTCCCACCTCAATAATAAAGCTGCAGATTTTTAGTGCAAGTGCATACATCCATGTCTGCTTCATAATACAACATTAAAGCTATACCATGTGCTGCCCTTGCCTTGTGGTGCCTTGGAATTCCGAGGAGAACCGGATATGCGTGTTTAGATGTAGATCGCATGTCCAGATGTCGGATACAATGATACAAAAAATCAGATCTTTTGCTCACATCTGACACAGATCGGAATTAGTTTCACACTTGTAAACACAAAAATCCACAAGAGATCCGATTTTTTTTGCATCCGATCTGAGCCACTTCCAAATGTGGTTTTAAATCCGATAGGTATCCGATCTCTGGACATGCGACCTACGTCTAAACACGCATATCCGATTCCCACTGGAACTGTGAGGGCGACACGTTTCTCTTTTAAGCCCCCTGGTGGTTGGATGCAGTACTGGTCATAAATCCCACCCTCTCCATTCAAACGAACAAGACTTGAGTCAAAACATAAAAATAAATTACGCTTCAAATAAAATTTTCCTAAAGATGGTTTCAGTCATTTGAGGTAGTTGTTACGCTGATATATATTCAATTGTTCGTTTTTGTGATAAGTTTGATTTTAGCTAGCAATTTGATGCTGTAGAAACGGGGCGTGTCATTATGATTGACAGTTGATTGACAGCTTCTCTGAGGACTGTCGGAGCTTCGAGGGGAGATTGAAGACATATAACTATTAATTTTCGATTTCTGTGTTATTTCACAACGACCAAATGAGTTGTTCAGCAGTAAACTTTACTAATGGATCACTGAACTTTTTTCGGTAATGTTAAACGTTGGCGTTATAAGCTAATTAATAAATGTTCTTAGCTAAGATAACACGCCTAACGTTAGCCATGACGGGGAAAAAGCAGGTGATCGTTATCTGGCAGTTACTAATTTTTATGGGTATAAAATAATAATTAGCAGGACAAAACTAATGATAGCCTACACTGTTAACGATTTTCTTGTATTTTTACAGTACAGTACTGGCAGCACGATTGCCAGCAAGTTACTGTATTTTGTTTTACAGTAATTGTACTGTAATTCAATTTACAGTACACAAGAACAGTACTGTAATTCTGTACTTTATTTTTACTGCATTTTCTACTTTTAGTTTGCTTCTGCTGTAATTAATAATACAGTATTGTACTGTAATATCAATATTGATATATTACTGCTAAATATTACTGCAAGTTTCAAAATAACTAATAATGTTGTTATTATAATTATATAATATGTAGTTATTACAGTATATAAACTTACAGGAAGTAATATTAATGATGACAGAATACCTGCAAATCAAAAGACAATCCGAACAATGTTCTTGTCAAAAATATGTTTTATTCAATCAATTAAACTATTAAAACCATTGCATGTTCAGTGAATCAGCATTTTACAAGTATTAACGGCTGTTAAAGGGACAGTTTACCCAAAAATGAAAATTCTGTCATCATTTACTCAAGTTGTTCCAAACCTGTAGTTTCTTTCTTCTGCTAAACACAAAAGAAGATATTTAAAGAATGACAGTTGATGGTAACCATTGACTCCAATAATGGGGGGAAAAATGCTATGGGAGTCAAAGGGTGCCGTCAATTGTCTGGTTACCAACATTCTTTAAATATCTTCTTTTGTGTCCTGAAGCAGTGTTTTGAAATTGGCCATCACTAAATAAGTCATTATTTTGTTTTTTTGGCGCACCAAAAATATTCTCGTGGCTTTATAATATTAATATTGAACCACTGTACTCACATGAACTGATTTAAATATGTTTTTAGTACATTAATGGATCTTGAGAGAGGAAATGTCATTGCTCAGGCCTCACTGAGCCATCAGATTTCATCAAAAATATCTTAATTTGTGTTCTGAAGATGAACGAAGGTCTTACGGGTATATTGAGTTTATCTACTGAATTTGCTGTTTCAAAAAATATTATTGCTCTAGAAACAGAATAGCCTATCATTTTATAGGTAGAATTAAATTGTGTATCGTAATTCCTGTAGTTACGAGATTCTAGCTTGTAAAAAGCGTTCACGTCCTTGTAGAGCTTGTAAATACAGCTTCTAAGGCATACGTCTTTTGTCAAAGATTGAGAGATGAAGACACTAAAGGAATGTGCAACTGAACGTACAAGTTGTTCTTGTTGGTCAAACAGCAGAAGATAATCAGTACAATCTCCAGGCTATTCATCAGCTTGAGAAAAATGTAATCTTTGAAAATGTTAAGTAGACAATAAGCACCTGTCAAATGCCTAAGCGTGAATGTAAAGAGGTCAAAGACACACACCTGTTTAACTCACGCTCAGTTTTGTTTGATTTGTACGGGCAGTTCATGAAATCTGACAGCTCCTGCGTGAAGCTCTTGAGAACTATACTGAGAGGGAAACAAAAGCATTTAATTAAATAGTCAGTTCTCTGAAATATCAGGATCGCTGGTTGATCTTCATTTTCACGCACCTTTTGGCCGGTTTGATAATGGAAAACTTCTGCCTGAGTTTTGCACAGTGCAGCTGCTGAAGCGTCTCTGTCATCACATCTCTGAACGAAAAAGAACACAAGTAATTTTTTATTTTTTTTTTATTTTTTCCAAGTCCTCTAAATGATCAACATGGTCAAAACTGCTTTGTCTTATATGTTCCTCCTCACTCTTAAAAATAAAGGTTGTCGTTCAGCAACGAACCCTCTTCCCTTTCAATGGACTCTTGGCTGGTCAACGAGGCTTCTTGATGTTTCATTTCAGGATCTTCAGATCAGTGTTTTGGTTTCTGGGTTATTTTCTACAAAACTACCGGGGAATCAAAAGTTCAATGTAAATTTTACAGGATTTTGTTTTTATTTGGGTCTTTTTAAGGATTGAAAAGTTCTTCTTAATGAACAAGATGCACAACAGTAAAGTCTAGGGCAATAATTTCTGCTAGAACAAGTGAATGAAAACAAATAAAGAACAATAGATTTACTGTGAAATCAGATGATTGCTCGATGAGATAGGAATGTTGATTCAGGAACACACTGATCCAGCTGACCTATCAGAGCACATTGCGCTTTTCGGAAAGAACTTCATTGAGACAGGAATTAAACAGACTAAACACCTTTACAGAAAGGTGCTGCAAAAATGTAAAATATGTGAAAAATATTGTGTTTTTTCATTTAAGAATGAAAACCTTTTGTAGTAGAACCCAAAAACTAAATCAAGACTTTGTAAAAGACCTAATAGGTCCTCTTTAACAGAAATAGTCACTGATTCTTACACATTACTGGTGTTGCACACAATACTCAAAAACATCTGTGAATATTTCTGTACACACACACACACACACATATATATATACAGTTGCAAGAAAAAGTATGTGAATCACTTGCAGAAACTGTGAAAATGTGAAAAATTTTAACAAAATAAGAGAGATCATACAAATTGCATGTTATTTTTTATTTAGTACTGTCCTGAGTAAGATATTTTACATAAAAGATGTTTACATATAATCCACAAGACAAAAAAAAAAAAAAATAGCTGAATTTATTAAAATAACCCCATTCATAAGTGTGTGAACCCTTGATTCTCAATACTGTGTGTGGTTACCTGATGATCCACGACTGTTTTTGTGTTTTGTGATGGTTGTTCATGAGTCTCTTGTTTGTCCTGAGCAGTTAAACTGAGCTTTGTTCTTCAGAAAAATCCTCCAGCTCCTGCAGATTCTTCAGTTTTCAAGCATCTTCTGCATATTTGAACCCTTTCCAGCAGTGACTGAATGATTTTGAGATTCATCTTTTCACACTGAGGACAACTGAGGGACTCAAACTCAACTATTAAAAAAGGTTCAAACATTCTCTGATGCTCCAGAAGGAAACACAATGCATTAAGAGTCGGGGGTGAAAACTTTTGCACATGATGAAGATTTTTTTCTTATTTTGTTTAAATATACATTTTTTTTCATTTAGTACTGCCCATCGGAAGCAACAGAAGATACTTTAATGTTTCCCGGAAGACAAATTAAATGCAATTTACCTTGATCTTCAAATTCCAAAAGTTTTCACCCCCCAGATCTTAATGCATCTTGTTTCCTTCTGGAGCATCAGTGAATGTTTGAACCTTTTTTAATAGTTGTGTTTGAGTCCCTCAGTTGTCCTCAGTGTGAAAAGATGAATCTCAAAATCACTCAGTCACTGCTGGAAAGGGTTCAAATATGCAAAAATGCTTGAAAACTGATGAATCTGCAGGAGCTGGAGGATTTTTCTGAAGAACAGAGCTCAGTTTAACTGCTCAGAACAAACAAGAACAACCATCACAAAACACAAAAACAGTCGTGGATCATCAGGTAACCACACACAGTATTGAGAATCAATGGCTCACATACTTATGAATGGAGTTATTTTAATAAATTCAGCTATTTTTTTTTGTCTTGTGGACTATATGTAAACATCTTTTATGTAAAATATCTTACTCAGGACAGTACTAAATAAAAAATAACATGCATTTTGAATGATCTCTCTTATTTTATTAAAATTATTCACATTTTCACAGATTCTGCAAGTGGTTCACATACTTTTTCTTGCGCTGTATGAGAGAGAGAGATTGAAAATTTCAACGGATCTGCACTTGCCCCGCCCCCTACAGGTGATCTGACATTTCATACAGTTGATGATGAAGGTTGTTAAATAATTACCTAATATAGTATTCAGTCTAGTGCTGCAAGGATATTGCACAACACCAAGATAATCAACCTTTTCATCCGAGCTGTCACCGGTGTAGGCTAAATGTAAAAATATTTGAGATAATCAGTCAAATCAAACATCGGGCTTGATGTTCACTGAAGCTGCTTGAGCGCGAATTCCAGCGCGACGGTTCAGTTAGCAATCAAAATTGTGCGAGATAAGATGTAAGTAGCTAAATAAACTACACATTTCTTGATAACAAGACTGACAAAAATAATCAGGAATGAAAACTAATAAACTTCAGTCTGATTACCCCGTTTTGAATAGTAGCTAGTTATAATTTACGTGATTCATGTAATATTTAGCAGGCTGTCAATGTGAGGGGGTCAAGAATAACGTAATAATAATAATAATAATAATAAGTCCTTTTTTATCATATATTTGGCATATGATTAATAATAGCCCAGCATAAATGCACATATTTGGATTCATTAAATACACTTAGCTTTCCGGTAGCCTTCAGTAAATTAACTTCTCTAAGAAAATGATTCATTAAACATATATCATTTGACCCTATATTTATTTTCTACATTGACACAGATGAAAATGAAAAGACTATCGGTGAAAGCTCAGCTTTAGCAGGGGATTGGACAAAGAGACTGAGGGGGAAAAGAAAGAGAATATCATGGAGATTTTAAAGCTATTATTGTCCAATTTTTAGAGAAATTTTAATATCATGTTATTTTAGACACAATACTTCACTCCTGAATCAATCAGCTGTTTGAACGAATGGGGTGAATTACACATTTACCGCCACCAACTGGCAGTTTTAGTTTCTTATTTAGAGTATAATTTCATTTTTTTTTTTTTTTAAATAATAATATATTTTCATATGAATAAAAAACATTAAAATGAAAATTCACTCAACCTCATGGTCCAAAAGTTTGTGTAGCTAATAAATTCTCTGTTGAATCAAATAAAATATTTCTTTCTGAATCTATGTTTCGTAATGTTCGTGATGTTTATTTGAATTGACTTCAGATAATCTGAATCACCACATCATGTAGTTAATTAGATAAAAAAAAAAAATCAATCACTTCACAGCCCTAATAAACAATCTTATCTCTGATCCAGCGCCACACCAGTTCTGAACAACTTCATTAAAACATTGACATTTCAACCTAAAAATGACATTTTAACAATACACTTGTTTCTTAGACTCCTCAGAAAACAATTTAACAACTTAATGACAGCAAGCACAATATCATAGGCTACTGTATTAGGATAAAAAGAAAAACACAGATGTATAAACCATAAACTAGTCTTAGACTTTATTAGCTATACTTAAAAACCAGCAACACAGAGCCCGATTTAAATTCATTTAAATACCAATTATTGAATCACAATGAGATATTGAGATAAAAGCGCTCACCTGGACGAGTGTGTGTTGGGTGTGTAGTAAAACATCACACACACACCCTGAAAGAGGATCAGGACCATCAGCAGCCTGACGATCCACTGGAGAGACGCCAATGCCATCAGAGAGACAAGTGCACAAGTGTGTGTGAGTGTGTACGTGTGTGTGTCGCCTTTAACCCCCTGAGACACACACACACACACACACACACACAGTGTAACTCCGCCCCTCTCAAAACTTGCTGGCTTACTCAGTAAAATGTACAAACAGCTCATTTTATCATATGACCAAACTTGTGCTCAAAAGTAAAAGTGTGGAAGAGCCCTATAGACACGCTGACAACAATAGGAACATTTGTAATCCAGTTTACTACTAATATATATATATATATATATATATATATATATATATATATATATATATATATATCATTATGAGCACTGACAGGTGAAGTGAATAACACTGAACATGTCTTCATTAGTGGGTGGATATATTTGGCAGCAAGTGAACATTTTGTCCTCAAAGTTGATGTTAGAAGCAGGAAAAATGGGCAAGCGTAAGGATTTGAGCGAGTTTTACAATTGTGATGGCTAGACGACTGGGTCAGAGCATCTCCAAAACTGCAGCTCTTGTGGGGTATTCCCGGTCTGCAGTGGTCAGTGTCTATCAAAAGTGCTCCAAGGAAGGAACAGTGGAGAACTGGAGACAGGGTCATGGGCGGCTGAGGCTCATTGAAGGCTGACCCGTGTGGGCCGATCCAACAGATGAGCTCCTGTAGCTCAAACTGCTCAAGAAGAGTTTCCCTCTTTCAAAACAATTGAATACAACACATCTCTCTGAGAGCCAAAAACAAACATTTTTCTGAGGTTTACATGTCTTTAACTCAAAAAAATGTTAAACATATCTTAATGCCATTTTAGATTCTTGTTCTTATGGAACTTTTCTTCTGTAAGCTTCATTTTTAAGGCTCTATATGATTCGATCTCACAGATACAGCGATATCAATGTGGTAATGTGTAGTTATGATACTGTATTTGAACTCTTGGTAGCTTCAGAAGCTGTTAAAATGAAGAAAATCCCATCCTCCAGAAATAAGAGCAAATAAGAGCAAATTAATGTGCCTCAACTCAACCATTTTCAGTGGATTTTTGGTACTCAGAGAGTTATGTTTTATGCAATTCTTTTGATAGAGGGAAAAAGATACATTTCTAGTTTAAACATTATTTGTTCTTCAGACTTTCCTCTTTAAATGCAACAAGTATCAGCTGTGTGCAAAGTGACACACATTTGGTTTTTGATCACTGAAAATGGGTAAAATTCAAGAATTTGAACATGGAGCTGCTTGAGATCCCCATTTCTATGGGACTGAACTATATAGGGCCTTGAAAATGAAAGGAAAGTTTATTAAGAATGAGAATCTAGAAGGATATTAAGATATTTTGAATATTTTTAGAGTCACAGGCATGCAAACTTTGGAAAAGGAATATTTATGGCAAAGTGACCCACATTTTGTGGAAATTTGCTGAACATGTGTATAATTTAACAATTTACTCATGGAGCTACAATAAGATCTCCATATCTCTGTGATTGAACCATTGAGGACCTTACAAATGAAAATACCAAAAAGGAAAGTTTGTTAAGAACCAGAATCTAAAATGATATTTTTAATACTTCTTGAGTTACAGGCAAAAAACACAAGAAGTGCTTTTTGCCATTTTTGAACTGTCACCTTTGGCATATTCAACAAAGATTGCTTATGTAAACAGATTTTAGTAATAGACCTACCAATCTCTGTGTAAAAATAAAATAATGATGATTTCTAAAGTAATTTTTACACCCCTGTTGTCACAGTCACTACATTTCCCAGCATCCCTCCTGATCTTCACCTGTACTCTGTCAGCGATCTCCACACCTGCCACAGATCACCTCCTGATTATGGATCCCCTGCACCAGCACATCCTCTGTCTCGTCCCGTCATGTCTGTCATTCCACAGTCTCATATGGGCCACCATTCCAGAGTTACATCCCGTCATGGTCGCCATTCCAGAGTCTCGTCCCGCCATAGCTGCTGAGTCTGAGCCCTCAGCCAAGATGGGCACCAAATTTGAGCCCTCAGCCAAAACAGCCACCACTGCGCCTATGACTCTAACTCCTTTCTTCGTCCAGGATCCAGAAATGACTCCCTTCCTCGTCCAGAGCCCAGAGATGGCTCCACTTCTTGAGTCCACTCCAGTGTCGGCCACAGTCCCTGAGCCCGCTCCAATTCCAGAGAACATTGCATTGCATTGCATTGCATTGGTGTGTGTCTGGGCTACACACACACCTAAGGCGAGTTCATGAACCCACTACCATACCCCTCAGCCGCCTGTACCGCCATGGGCCCATGAACTGGCAGCTCCGCCCTGGTTCCCTGAATTGCCGGCTCCACCCTGACTCCCTGAACTGCCGGCTCCGCTCTGGCTCCCTGAACTGCCGGCTTCGCTCTGGCTCCCTGAACTGCCAGCTCTGCCTCGACTCCCTGAACTGGCAGCTCCATCCTGGTTCCCTGAACTGCCGGCTTCGCTCTGGCTCCCTGAACTGCCAGCTCTGCCTCGACTCCCTGAACTGGCAGCTCTCCCCTGGTTCCCTGAACTGCTGGCTACGCCCTGACTCCCTGAACTGCCGGCTCCGCCCTGGTTCCCTGAACTGCTGGCTCCACCCTGACTCCCTGAACTGCCAGCTCTGCTCTGTCTCCCTGAACTGCCGGCTCTGCTCTGGCTCCCTGAACTGCCGGCTCCACCCTGGTTCCCTGAACTGCTGGCTCCACCCTGACTCCCTGAACTGCCAGCTCCACCCTGACTCCCTGAACTGCCAGCTCCGCTCTGGCTCCCTGAACTGCCGGCTCCGCTCTGGCTCCCTGAACTGCCGGCTCCACCCTGGTTCCCTGAACTGCTGGCTCCACCCTGACTCCCTGAACTGCCAGCTCCACCCTGACTCCCTGAACTGCCAGCTCCGCTCTGGCTCCCTGAACTGCCGGCTCTGCCCTGACTCCCTGAACTGCCGGCTCCGCTCTAGCTCCCTGAACTGCCAGAACCTCCCTTGTCATCGATACTGTGCTGGAGTCGGTCCCACTTTATATTAAGTGGCCTTAACTACTGTGTACTTACATTTAAATTAATCATTTGATGCAATGCACTTATTGTGTACATACATGTTTTTACATTGTACTTATATTTTAAAAACACCTGCATGTAATTACATCTGTAATTAATTTCTGTAATTACATTTATAATTACACTGTTGTCCCATCCCTTACACCTTACCCCTACCCTTAAACCTACCCATACCACCAAAGCTTTCCCTAACCTTACCAGTACCCCACCTCAATAGCAGCAAAAGTGTTCTGCAATTCAATATGAACCCATTAAGTACATTGTACTTAGTTTTTGATGTAAGTACATAGTAGTTAAGGCCACTTAATATAAAGTGGGACCCTGGAGTCTTCCAAGCTGCCGGCACACCCTAGAAACCTGCCAAGATACCAGGACATCCACCCTCCCTCCCCGGTAGGACTCCTTTTGGCACGAGAACATGCCTTCCGGGAGGGAGGAGTACAATCACAGTCACAAGTCACCACAGTCACTACATTTCCCAGCATTTCTCCTGATCTTCACCTGCACACTGTCAGCGATCACCACACCTGCTACAGATAACCTCCTGATTAAGGATCCCCTACACCTGCACGTCCTCTTCAGCACACCCTTTATCTGCCACTGATCCCTTCACACCATTGTTTGGTCTAGTCAATGACAAGCTACACAGACCCTATTCTAGGACTCACCGAAGTGCTTCCTAAAAACTCACCTGAGAGATCTACCTTCTGTTCCTGATCCATCACCTGTCTTCCGTCTGTCATCATCTGTTCCCCTACATCGTCGTATTCCTGGATCCTCCATTCATCAGCCTTTATCACCTTGTCACCTGCACCAGCAACACAGTCACAACCAGCTAAGTCTACAATCAACTATCATCTGCCTATATCCTCACCTGTTGCATTCCCACTCTGTTTTCCCATAAACTGCAATAAAGACTTGTTATCATATCTCACCTCGTCTGTCCTCTTCTATGTGTGACACCTGTAAATTGGCTTCAAATCTCAGATGAAAACTCATTTTAACCCCCCTCTACAAAATAGTGGATTACTCAGTAAATATACATATGTGACATTTAATATTTTGGCTTTCATCACTATTTATGTTTGTCTTTCTACAGATAAAAATATCAACAAAATGGAAAATTTGGGGAAGTTTCTGAATTTTGGTTGATTTGACACAGAATGACCCTACTGCTATTATATAGACGAGAATTAAAAAGTTCTCCTTTTGTGGTCTGAAAAAGAAGAAAGGGCATATGGTAGAAGTGTCAGAACCAAATCAAGCATGGATGCACACAAAGTTTGGTTTAAAGGTCCAATTTTTAAAACATCACTTCCTGTTTGTTGCTACTGCGCTGTTTAAGTTGGAGCTCCATCAAGTTGATTCCTAATTGCCTTTTTCTTCTTAAAATCAAATGTCGCTATATCGCTAGTTTTATCTGACTTACCAAACTGTGTAGTTGGAGCTGGAGGCTGTGGAGAAGCAGATCTATGACCTACTAGAGAAGCAGGCCAAACAATGCTGGAAGCATCCCAGACTGACGCTCACAAAACCACAGTAACCTTGCAGTGCGGTGTTAACACTCCAGCTTCCTCTAATCCGTGTACTTTTCTGCACAGGGCCGAGCACTCAGGGCTGTGCATTCTTCCCAGCCCTCTTTCACTCCGGCGCTGACACACCAAGGACCCTGGGGTACTTCAGCAGCGGAAGGTGCGAGCAAGGACCTCTCCCCCTCCGATGCCCCCGGTCTTCGAGATCTTCACCCGGAACTGCTTCTCCCCTCTTTGCGAGACAGAACGCAATGCTGTGGTCGTCGGTGACTCCATCGTTCGGCATGTCCACGCTACCTCAGCTAAAGGCAAGGTACGCAGTCACTGCTTTCCTGGTGCTCATGTTCTCAGTGTCGCTGTGCAAGTACCCGCGATCCTGAATGGTGACGAGAGCATTGGCTGCGGCAGACGGACGTTCTGAAGCAGGAGTCTGATCGAGACAGTACGTAGCACATCTCCCGTGATGAGAATCATTGTGTCTGGACCGCTTCCCACGTATAGACGAGGACATGGAAGGTTCAGTGGATTATTTGCTCTAAATGAATGGTTAATGTCATGGTGTACTGAAGTCCACTGAAATCAAGCTTGAAGAACCCAAGTGCAGCTTTTATTTACATGAATCCAAACATGAACAAAATACAAAATAAAGACCTAACTTGACTTGAAACAAACATGACCATAACAACTCACCAATGGTAGCACACAGGGAACAAAGCTAGACAAGAGAACAATGAAACATGACACTTTAGGCTTGTTCGACTTAATGCGGCGCCACAAAGATCGCAAAAAAAGCAATGTATTTTGGTTAGAAAATTTGTCAGACTTTGATCGGCGCTGCAGCTGCCTTATGATCACATGTGCCATCAAAGTACTGCAAGAGCAAAACGAGACCAGGCGCTGCAGTTGCTCAAAATCGGCTGTGAAAGCCTTGATGATGACACATCATTTTATTCTCACTGATCATTGTCTTTGATGACAAGGACAACATGTGTTTTTTCTTAGACAAGTTATTGTATTTAACCAAACTTGATATTGAATATCTGATATTCAAAACATGGGAATTTCAATTGCATCCACTTCTTCAGCTACAATCAGTGCAAAAATCGCATGGTCTGCCATGAATTCAGCATACTACAGAAAGCACAAAGTGTCTGACCTGATGGCCATCTCTGTTCTCCTCCCCCACCTGCAACCGGCAGATCTCGCCAGCTGGTGGCAGGCTAGAGTAATTCATCTCGAACAAGCCTATTCACAAGGGGAGCACATAGCAAGATCACATGAGGAGCAAGGGAATCAACAAAGCATTAACATCAAAATAAAACTTGAACCAAAACACCAAAACTAGACATGACACATGGTGTAATGAACAGAAACTGCTCTCTGTAAATAATAGGAATCTTTTCTGGGAGTGACCTAGGCTCATCTGTAGCAGAAGAGCCTTTTCTCAATATTATTAACTCATCTTTATCTCTAGGTCATGTCCCAAGATTGTTCAACCTGGCAGTTATTAAGCCTCTCATTAAGAAACCACAATTAGATCCAAATGAATTAGCAAATTACAAACCCAATTCAAACTTTTATTTATGTCTAAAATACTAGAAAAAAATTGTGTCCACTCAAAAGTTAATATATTAAAGTTTTATTAACATTATTGTGGTATGAGGCAGGGCGGGGCCGAGAGCTGCGGGACATTTTACGCTGCTGTTTTTATAATGCTTATATACTGCAGTCAACCGCTGCCACTCCTTTCATTTTGTTGTTTATGTTTATTTTACAATTAAAGTTACATTTAATGTCTGCCTCCTTCGCTGAACTTGAACTTTGTTACAGTTGCGTTTGATCACATTATTCACATTTTTACATTTTTTTATTTCAATCCTATAGAAAATTACAGTGGTCTGGCAAATAAAAAAATAAACACCTAAAATAACAAAGAATTTAAAGTAATTTATACTCATTAGCAAGTCTACAAACTCATTCTCTCAAATGGCTTGGGTATGCAGAGCATTCGCAGCTTTAGCCAGCGTTGGGGAAAGTTACTTTTAAAAGTAATGCGTTACAATATTGCATTACTCCCTAAAAAAGTAACTAATTGCATTACTTTGTTACTTTTTATGAAAAGTAATGCATTACTTTACTTTTGCATTACTTTTTCTCACCGGGGCTGGGCTTGCTTGTTTGTTTTTTAATAACAACAAAAAAGTTCTATTTTTGGCAAAAAGGCCCTTTCACAGCAAAAGTGAATGCATATTTACTCCTGTACAGTAGAGGGCGCAGCTAAAACAAACCTTTCAGCTGTGCTGCCATTCTAGATTAAAGAAGAATAGGATACAGAAGAAAGAAGTTCTAGTTCTTATTTCTAAATCAAATCTAAAGTATTTTTTGCTTATTAGTATTGTTGAATTAGGTATATTGAAGGTCAGCAGCAAAGACATTGGTTAATAACTGAGATTCAATACATAAAGTATATTTGTGTAATTTAATATAGTTTATTATTACAGGTTTGCAAAAATTCTGAGATTGCATTTCACTGTTTTTATTCATTTTGAGGAATACTGAATGTTTCCGTGCGAGGGAGATGAGTAAATGCATGTTCACATTTAGTCTAGAACTACAATAACCATCATGCTGTCACTCAGGAGAACAAATGTGAAAAAGTAACTTAGATATTTTGTTGTACATTGAAAAAGTAATGCATTACTTTACTAGTTACTTGAAAAAGTAATCTGATTACGTAACTCAAGTTACTTGTAATGCGTTGCCCCCAACACTGGCTTTAGCCATATGTATACTTCGTTTTTTTTTATGCGCACAGCCTTGCAATGTATACTTTATTGACTCATACTTGTACACAGGCATTCGACGAATGCGCAGTTGAGCAATCAATTGAGTTACAACCCATGTAAATATATTTGGATTCTGTCCTGCTAGAGTTGTACAAACGGCATGGTTATTAGCATGGTTATTGGCAGCATGCGCCACCCTCTGGTTACAAGTCACCACCACATCAAATGGGAATGGGGAAGACGATAATCGCACAACCTACTCAATATTCTATAATTAAATCAACTAATCAAATATTCGAAAATTGTGACGCATCCCTAGTGCGCGTACTCTTCTGATGACGAAATTATGTCACACATACTGTACCCGCCCCCCGCGTACGCGTAAAAATTGGGCTTTATATGGACAGCACACCCCTCATATAGATATAGTACAGATAATATAGGCTTAGTAGTATAGATGATCAAATGCTTGTTTTCCTTGGTGTTGCCACCCCTCACAGTCCTCATAAATGATTTTCTAGATCCGCCCCTGGTGAGGAGCAGGGCTGCAGGTGTAGTGTCAGCGCCCCCTGGCTGTGGAGCTGCAGTAGTCGCACAAACTCCTCCGGCATCTTGTGCGCGTAGGGGTGCGGCTTCAGCTGGTCGTAATAATGATACGGAACCGGACGCTCCTGCAGGTCGCTGCCGAACGGCCAGAATCCGTAAACGTGCACGTGCTCACACAGTTCCAGCGCCGTGCTGATTAACATAAACCCCGTGGAGAGCCGCACCTCCTGCAGGCCACGCCCCTTCCAGAAGCGGTCCAGCGTCCGCAGGTAAGAGGGGCTGAAGAACACCACCGGCTGCTGAGGTCTGATTGGCTGGAGGACTTTGAGAGTTTTGATTGACTGTGACGTGCAGAACGTGTAGGCAAAGGCTGGAATAATGAGGGGGGCGTTTCCATACACACTGACCCGCTCCACCAACGGATCCGGATTCTTCTCCAGATTTTTGTATCTACAGACACACAGTTTTTAAGAAACACTACTGACAGAACGACTAAATGATCATATGTGTGTATGCAGGGGAAAATGCATCTCTATTTAATCAGAATACATCTTTAAGAAATTTACAAAGTTAATTGAATCTGTGTTTATGATTGATGTGTGTGTGTGTGTGTGTGTGTGTGTGTGTGTGTGTGTGTGTGTGTGTGTGTTTGTGAACACTGACCGAATCTGACTGGGGTTGACTGTTATCAGATCCGTCTTCATCCCAACATCACTGTCATTAACCGCTGCCAAATTAAACCTGAAAGAGAGAGAAAACATCATATTAACAGGAAGGATGGATGAATCCTGACGGATGTGTTGTGGTCAGTGAGGGAGCAAGGAATGATGGGATGTGTTTACCGTATGACGAAGTCTGCGCTGTCAATCTCACGTCCACAGCTGCTGTTTTTCAAAATCCCACCACTGCCGACCACAGCACACCGACCCAGACGCCGACCGGACCAGGGGATGTCCTGCACACACACACACACAAACTTATATACTACCCCTACCCCAAAACCTACCCATTTATGAGGACAGAGGAAGTGTCCTCATAAATCATTTTTACATTGTAATACCCATGTCATTATATACATTTCTGCCTTCATAAACCAGAACACACACACATTACGCACACAACAATGCCAATGCACACACACACACACACACACACACACACCTCGGGCAGCATACTGTGAAGTTCTGCAGTCATTTTGTATGTTTTTGTTTTGCTTGTTTCATATGGGATGGTTTGATTGATGGCTGTGTTGCGTTTGGTGAGGATGAATGTTCCTGTGGCGTTACAACAAAACTGCAGCCTGACTCTGTCATGAACACACACAGAGAGAGAAGAGTTTATGAGGATTCATGTCACATGAGCAGCTTTATCAGTGTCATCTCTGTGAAAATGACCACTTCAGTATTCAAAGGTAGATTTATTGTTTGAACAGTTTTTAACAGCTTGTCTCTTTAAACTCTGTGACTCTGAACAATAATGACATGTTTTTTAGAAAGCTGCCACCAGTCACCATGGACACCTTCATTAGTTCCAACTGTTCCAACTGTTCCATTAGTTCCAAGCTCTTGCTTTTCAGCTGGGTTATAGGTAGTTGTTTGGGTTATAAGTAGTTGTTTGTGTTTATGTGTTTTATCAGGGGTGCTTGGACATTCTTGTTTTCTCCATGTGTTTTTGGATTATTATTATTATACATCACTTCCTGTTGCCAATGGGTGGCGCTATTACTATAACTGAATATTGCCTTGTTGATGTGTTCAGGGCAGGACTCTTCTCAAACATGTGACGTTTGAGGCAGATTGGATTGTATGCCTGAGTTACAACAACTTCCTGTTTCGTGGCGTTAATCGCATACATTAGCACTTAGCCAAGTGTTGCATGATTTAACGTGTTTCTAGCATGTTTGGTACTTCGTGGCATATTGAAATGTGCTTCTGGGAGTGAATTACAGTGTAAAGAATGCCATTTCCTGTTGCCAGCAGGTGGCGCTATGAATAACTGAATATTTGCATGTAGATATCTTTAGTCCAGGACTCTAATAAAACATGAAGTTTGGGGCAGATCGGACATTGTACAACAACTTCCTGTTTCATGGTGAAACATCGAATTTTGTCAGGCCGCCACAGACACGCCCTTCAGCGAAAACTCAAGATCTTCGCAATTTAACGTCGCAAAGGACTTTAGATTAGACAGACCGAATGTGATGTTTATCTGATAAAATCTCTAGGAGGAGTTTGTTAAAGTACAACGTCTGCAAATAGCAAAAAATTTTGCCGAGAAAATTCAAAATATCTCACTTCCTGTTGGGTTTACAGATTTTGCAACCAGGGACTTTTTTGTAGGTATTGGGCTGTTACATGTGTCTACCGAATGTCATACCTGTACGTGAAACGTAGCGCAAAGGGTGATTAATTGAAATTTTGTAGCTGCGCTATCAAGCCATTTTGCCACACCTAATTCTGAAACCCATATCAGATGTAAATTTTCACAACTTCCGACACGTGTGCAAAGTTTCATGAGTTTTCGAGCATGTTTAGGCCCTCAAAAATGCGGAGATTGACTAAAGGGTCCTCACACCATTGGTACTCGTGCCCTAATGAGAGATTCATTCTGCCTCAGCATCACGTCTTCATGTTGGGTCCCGCCTGAGGACTCTGTAGACAACACTCCACACCTTGATCTTTCTTATCTGCTTTCTCTTACTCTGCCTCTCAGATTGTATCTATTGTTTGCTTGTTTAAGGTTTTGCAGAAAGAGTGATTTATTCAACAAATGGGTTTGAGAATTTGGTTCAGAGAACGTGGTTTAGTGTTTTAGCAATTGTGAAAAACCGTAATATCATGATTCTAAAACATCAAACACTGTCAAACCAACATTTGAGATGCTGCGATGTGATTGGTCCGCTGGTTAGTCCAGTTATCCAATCACAGCCTCTGCTGAGGCAAAGTCACATGAGTTTTTGAGGGATTTAACCACTTGATAAGCCTCCTCGCATTCCACGATGAGGGGAGGAGGTCTCTGGTCACTGGTCTCGTCTAGGCCCTCCCCTCCAATCGGACCACCTGCGGGCTTAAGCAGAGACACATGGAAAGTGGATGAGATACGGTATTCTGGAGGTAGAGCTAAGCGATATGATACTGGGCTTATTTGATGGATGACCTTGAATGGAGCCGAAGACGTAAGTCCCGAGTGGATAGCCAGACCATTTGTCCAGGGCGATAACCGGGATGAGGACGTCTGGAATGATCGGCTCGATCCTTTTGTCGCCGAACAGCTCGTTGAAGCTGTACATGGGCCCCGTTCCAGACCTCTTCACCTATTCACTGCCGGGAGATCTGTGGGTTCACCAGACCAGGGGAAAAGTGGCGGTTGATAACCCAGGATGCACTTGAAAGGCGTAAGCCCTGTGGCTGGTTTCACAAGGGAATTTTGAGCGTATTCCGCCCAGAACAGGTACAGACTCCAATCTGACTGATTCTGATGGCAATAGGAGTGAAGATATCGGATGACTTCCTGGTTCTGTCTCTCAGCCTGTCCGTTGGCCTGTGGATGGTACCCGGAGGTTAGTCTTACATTCACATTCAGCCTTTGGAAGAATGCTGTTCACAGACATGACTTAAACTGTGGTCCTCTGTCCGAAACGATGTCTTCAGGAAGGCCATAGAGACGGAACACGAAGTTGCAGAGATGTTCTGCAGTTTCTAAGGCTGTCAGTAACTTGGGTAGTGGTATGAATCAACAGGCTTTGGAAAAACGATCTATGACTGTGAGTATTGTTGTATGACCCTGAGAATTGGGGAGATCGGTTATAAAATCTATGGCGATATGTGACCAAGGGAAGTGGCTGTAAGAGTCCTGCTGGTAGCTGACGGGATGATTTCGTGGCTTGACAGATGGAGCAGTTATGCACATACGTAATGACGTCAGTTTGCAATGAAGACCACCAAAAGCGATTGCTGACCAGTTGGATGGTGGCAGTGATTCCCGGATGTCCTGCGCTGGGTGAGGTGTGTACCCACTGGATGACCCTTTGACGAAGAGGAGGAGGTACATAGGTGCGATCGGCTGGGCAGTCGGCTGGCGGCGGGTCCGTCTGCTGTGCTTCTGTGATTTCGGTCATTATGTCCCACTGGACAGGTGCAAGAATAATGGAGGATGGTAAAATGGGTTTGTTGGACAATGGTGCAGAGCTGGATTCGAACTGGCATGGGAGAGCATCAGCTTTAGTGTTTTTAGACCCCGGTCGATAGGTAACCGTGAACTGAAAACGTGTGGAAAACAAAGCCCACCTGGCTTGATGGTGATTGAGACGTTTGGCAAAGCGTAAATATTCCAGGTTGCGATGATCCGTGAGAACAGTGAATGGATGTTTGCTCCCCTCCAACCAGTGCTGCCACTGCTCCAGGGCGGCCTTCATGGCCAGGAGTTCTCGATCGCCGACATCATAGTTCTGCTCGGAAGGTGTGAGATTACGGGAATAGAAGGCACAAGGGTATAGTTTGGCTGGATTGCCCTGACGTTGGGATAGGATGGCACCGATACCGGTACTAGAAGCGTCCACTTCTACGATGAACTCTCGTTCAGGGTCTGGATGGTGCAGAATAGGGGCTGAAGTGAACAGATCCTTTAGTCTGTGGAACGCATCTGAAGCGGCAGCGGACCAAACCAGCTTGTTGTTTCCCTTCCCCTAACATCATTAATGAAGGCCTGGAAGACGGACGGACTGTTGGCAAGGCCGAAGGGCATAACCCGATATTCATAGTGGCCGGTTGTGGTGGAGAAAGCCGTCTTCCATTCATCTCCCTCCCGGATACGAATGAGATTATATGCACTTTGAAGATCGAGCTTGGTGAAATAGCGGGCTGTGTGGAGCTGTTCCAAGGCAGTGGGGACCAGAGGCAGAGGATAACAAAACTTGATGGTGACGTCGTTTAATCCGCGGTAATCAGTGCAGGGCCGCAGACCCCCGTCTTTTTTTTTTACAAAGAAGAAGCTGACTGAAGCTGGAGAGGTGGATGGTTGAATGAAACCCTTGGCTAATTCTTCCTCGATGTATGCTTTCATGGTCTCTGACTCGGGCTGAGAAAGTGGGAAGATGCGTCCTTTGGGTGGCATGGTTCCTGGAATCAAGTCTATGGCTAGTCACTAGAGCGGTGAGGTGGTAGCTGGGAAGCCCGTGTTTTACTGAAAGCCTCAGCCAAATCTTGATATTCAGTGGGCAGCTGATTTCAGTGGGCAGCTGAGCTCATCTTGAGTGATGTGACTGGGTTTTGGTGTTGTGGGGACTGGATACAGATCTGTTGACAGTAATCTGACCATTGTGTGATCTGATTCTCGGCCCAGGAAATTTGTGGGTTGTGTAGCCGTAACCAGGGCAGACCGAGAATAATGGGATTCTGAGGTAATTTGATGATGAAGAAGCGTATGGATTCTTTGTGCATGGATCCGATCTGCAGTGTCACGTTGACGGTGATGTGATGAACCTGACCAGTCCCCAGGGGCTGTCCATCTAGCGTTGCCACTGACAACACAGAGTCACAGGGGGTTAGAACAATGTTATGGGCTTTAGCGAACTCCTCATCCATAAAATTACTGGCTGCACCTGAGTCTATCATGGCCTGTGTTTGAATAATTTTATCATCAACTGACAATTCGGCTGACAATTCAATGTTATGAGGGAGAGAAACTGAACTCACCGCCGTGGAACTTCGACTGGTGGGCCGAGTGGGACACGAAGCTCTCATATGTCCTGGTTGCCCGCAATATAGACACAGGCGCTGCTGAACACGTCTATCTCTCTCAGCCGGAGATAGGTGAGTGAAACCAACCTGCATCGGTTCGGCTTCGGAGGTCGTAGGCGTAGAGACGGGAAGAGATGACAGATTTCTCCCTCGGCGACGGGATCTAATCAGATTGTCAATCCGTATAGCCAAATCAATAAAGCTGTTCAGGGTTCTTCCCTCGTCCGTACAGGCCAGTTCAGACTGAAGCTCAGTGTTTAAGCCCTTACGGAAAAGCAACTTGAGAGTATCATCCACCCATACGGTTTGTGCGGCCAGAGTACGGAATGTGAGGGCATATTCAGCTGCCATCTGTTTACCTTGACGAAGCGCCAGCAATAGTTCTCCAGCTTCCTTTCCACCCTCTCGCGGAACTGTTGCAGAAATCCCTCTAATGATGAGAAGGAGGCTTGACCATTACTCCATACAGTAGTTGCCCACTCCAGGGCCTTACCAGTCAGCAGAGAGCAGATAAAGGCGATGCGGCTCTCATCAGTAGGGTATAACGCTGGCTGCTGAGAGATGAATAGGGAGCATTGCAGTAGAAACCCTTTGCATCGAGCTGGCGACCCATCATATTTTTCAGGGAAGGCCAGACGCGGGTTACTGGTGGTGCTGGCAGGTGGTGACGCCGCCGCAGGTGGCGTGGGTGATGGTGGATCGGCGTGGGTGGATCGTATGCTTTGAAGCGTCTTGACAAGCTCTTCGGTAACAGAGGTGAGATGGGTAAGCTGCTGCTGGTGAACCGCTAACACACTGGCCTGCGTGGAGAGCTCTGTAGACAGACGATGCATAGCTGCTGGATTGTGCTGTGAATGTCTTAAATAGTCCAGGATGATATGGATCAGGTGCATGTGTAATCAGTCCGGGTGGGGAATATGGGTAATGTAGTCCAGCGTGAGTTAGTATTCTGGTGAGGGTGCCCTCAGGTGGCGATCAGAGGGAGCCACAGAGACTGTATTCGTGACAAAGACACTAAAGGAATGTGCAACTGAACATACAAGTCAAATAGCAGATTATGGCATCAAGATCCCCAGGCTTGAGAAAAATGTAAACTTTGAATGCAAATCAAGTCACTTTTGGATAATAAGCACCTGTCAGATGCATAAGCGTGAATGTAAAGATGTCAAAGACACACACCTGTTCAGCTCACGCTCAGTTTGGTTTGATTTGTACGGGCAGTTCATGAAATCTGACAGCTCCTGCGTGAAGCTCTGGAGAACTATACTGAGAGGGAAACAAAAGCATTTAATTAAATGGTCAGTTCTCTGAAATATCAGGATCGCTGGTTGATCTTCATTCTCACACACCTTTTGGCCGGTTTGATAATGGAAAACTTCTGCCTGAGTTTTACACAGTGCAGCTGCTGAAGCATCTCTGTCATCACATCTCTGAAAGAAAGACAACACAAGTAATTTTTTTTGATGCTCATTAACTCTATTTCTAAGTCCTCTAAATGATCATCATAAATGATCATCACGATCAAAACCGCTGTTAAACCTGTCACACACAATCTACTTCATTCTAGTTGCTCCTGTAGGTTGTTCTATGGTTCTATGTAAATTTTACAGGATTTTGTTTTTATTTGGGTCTTTTTAACAAAATGTTAAAAGAACAGAATGCACAACAGTAAAGTCTAGGGTAACAATTTCTGCTAGAACAAACGAATGAAAACAACTACAGGGTCATCCCATGTCAAATCAACCAAATTTCGGAAACTTCCCCGGCTCAAATTTTTGATTTTGTAAATATTTTTTCAAACATAAATAGTAATAAAAGCCATATATTAGAAGTCACAGATGTATATTTACTGAGTAATCCACTATTTTGTAGAGGAGGATCAAAATGACCATTTTCACCTGAGATTTGGAGCCAAATTAGAGGAGTGTAAAAATGCCTTTAGAAAGACGGCAGCATCATTATTTTATTTTATTTCTATTTTATTACATCATTATTTTATTATCAGAGATTGGTAGATCTATTAGTTAAATCTGCTGACTTTATCAATCTGTGTTTCATTTATGCCAACAGTGACAGTTCAAAAATGGAGAAGAAGCACTTCTTGTTTACATGCCTGTAACTCAAGAAGTGTTAAAGATATCTTAATATCCTTTTAGATTCTGGTTCTTAACAAACTTTTCTTTTGGTATTTTCATTTTAAAAGCCCTCAATGGTTTAATCCCAGAGATATGGAGATCTAAATGCGGCTCCATGAGTAAATTGATAAATTGTGCACACATTCAGAGGTCAAAAACCAAATGTGGTTCACTTTGCACACAGAAGATACTTGTTGCATTTAAAGAGGAAAGTCTGAAGAACAAATAATGTTTAAACTAGAAATGTATCTTGTTTATCTCTATCAAAAGAATTGCATAAAACATAACTCTCTGAGTACCAAAAATCCACTGAAAATGGTTGAGTTGAGGCACATTAACTTGCTCTCAAAAGTGTATTTATAGACCTTATGTAGCCCCGCCCCTTTTCAGCGTTGCGCTCGTTGTCTTTTGACTTCCGGTTTGTATTTCCACAGCGATATCACATTTATGAATGAACTGCTCGTTTTAAAATCTTCCCGATCTACTGACATTTGTTAAGACTACAACAAGTAAGTCCACTTAACCAACTAATTATTCTTTGACAGCAATGCCATAGAAATGTACAGAGCTACCGCAAAACGGAAGTTCAAAGACAATTTTATAAAGATGGCGGCGCGCTTGTTTCTCTGGTAAATAAGGTCTATAAGAATCTATATTTGAATCAGTTTTAGGGATATTTGGAGGATGGGACTTTAACAGCTTCTGAAGCTACCAAGAGTTCAAATATGCAGTATCATAACTACACGTTACCACATTGATAGCGCTATATCTATGAGATCGAACCATATAGTTTAAAAAATGAAGCTTACAGAAGAAAAATTTCATAAGAACAAGAATCTATAATGACATTATGTTTAACACTTCTTGAATTAAAGACGTAAACTTCGGGAAAAGGTTATTTTTTTGTATGCAGTGAATGGTTCTGTCTAGTTTGTGTAGTTGGTATGACCCACTGGTGTTTCACGCCTGTTTCACATTGCAAGCGTGAGCAGCGCGTATTTTTGTCGGCGTGCATGTTAACCAGCGGATGCATTCACACATCACAGGAATAAATTACTCAAATATATTTAAATAGTACACAGTTATTTTAAATTGTAATAATATTTCACAATATTACTGTTTTTTACTGTATTTTTAATTAAATAAATGTAGCCTTGGTGAGCAGACGAAACTTCTTTTAAAAACATTAAAAATCTTAGTGGTTCCAAACTTTTGGACTGTACTGTAAATGTGGTGTCACATGACAGAATTAGCCTATAGCCTACATGCAGACAAAATCTCTGCAGCTCGACAAAAATAAGCAGGATGTCTGTCAAATTAAGGAAGAATGTTGGACTTTTCAATGCTGACAAAAAAGAGGGGTAAAATAAAAATAGCCTACACAGAAATGTCACTTCTGTATCTGAATAAACAAAAGTACTGTCATAAATTTGTGATCCTGAATTCCAAAAAGCTTTTAATTCACAAATAAAATGTTTTGGTACACAGCTCCATCTGCCTCTGGAAAAAAAAAAAAGAACAACGATTTAAAGTGTTTGATGGGTTTGAACTCTGAAACCAGAACAAATAAAGTTTTTTGCTTTGAATGATCTTTTGCTTTGAATGCGCTTTCGGCCGAGTCAAACCGTGACTGCAAGGCGTTAAAGACCCTAAAAATGTTTGCCTACTGGACAATTGAGCTGCTCTGTGTCCAAACCTACACTTCGTCAAATAAAGGCAGTTAATATAATATCTTATATTTCCTATTTAATAACATTAGGCTGTATGTGAAAATAAGCAGTAGCCTACTGGTGAATTGCAATCGTCTCAGTACATTTTAAGGCAGGAGCACACCAAGCCAACGCTGACGAACTAGTGGCGACATTCAAGATGTTGGAAAAAAGCCGACGAGGACCAACTTCAGCAGACGGTGCGGAACAAACTGAGAAAACTTAGCTGGCCGACGAAGAAAAACTGCCCGACCGTCGGCTTGGTGTGTTCCTGTCTTTACAAATGGGATGCAAAAGATATAAATTTGCGATATACGCAATAGTATGTATGGAAACGGCTCAAGGGCAATGCATTTTTTTGTATTTTACTGAAGATAAGAGGAACAACAAGAACTGAAAAAAGAGAACAACTACAACTGACTCAGTCACATTGTTGAAGTCACTATTATGGTGTTCCCTTTTGTCAGGCACTTAACCCGTTATTGAACAAACTGTTGATGATTGTGCTGTTATTTGATTCTTTTCTTTAATCAAAATTTCAGATGACATTGATTAATAATGTAATCATAACTAAAACAAAAAAAATTAAATCTACTTTCAACAGAGGGAGCTTTGAAAATTGTAATTGTTTTACAAAGTTATATATTACAATAAACCATATGTTTTGTCTAGCATGCTGTATGTTAAATCATATATTGTTTTTCCTTAACATAATTGTGTTAAATAGAAACAATTCTTGTCTCAAAGCACTGCTTGCATACAGGCCAAAAAGTATGTTGAAAAGGAAGACAGTCAGTCAGTATTAACTTTGTGGTTAGTTAATTATTTTATAAAGTAAAGAGCACCTTTGTGAACTTCCAGTCAAGGCAAATTTATTTGCATAAGCTTTTCAACATACAGTTTAAAAATAGCTTAGAAAGTTATACTGCTATAATGCCTTAATGCTTTAACAGCACAGAAAGTCACTTCATAAAGCTTTAATTTCCCAGTGAGCTGACTTTATACATCCACAAAAAAATAAATAAAAACTTAGTAAATGTGCTTAGTAAGTAAGTGAAAACAAGCATTTGTGCACTTGGACTTTTGAATCATGCGATTCTGGTCACAGTTTCCCATGATGATTGATATTAGACTACATAGAGTCAAAGAAAATAGAAACATAATTATTTTTTTCACAAGAGAAAGCCATCACACTCACAGCAAGAGCCAGATATGAGGATGCCTTCAGTTGATCTAAACCGAGATAAAGGTGAAGGATTGAGTGTACGCGCTCACCTGGACGAGTGTGTGTTGGATATGTAGTAGAATATCACACGCACACTCTGAAAGATGATCAAAACCATCAGCAGCATGAAGATCCATCGGAGAAACACCGATGCCATCAGATGCACGAGTGCTGGAGCCTGTGTGTGTGTGTGTGCTGACTGTGATGGAGAGGTTAAAAATGACACACACATACAGCTCTCTGTGACTCTGCCCCTCTCACCATAAAAAAACTAACTTCCTTACGACTAATAAATTGTTTTTATGAGTGAATCATTAAAGCAAGCGGCTGTAGTTGATGATGAATGAATCATTGAATCATTGACGATTCGTTCAAAGCCGCAGATTCATTCACGAAACAGTTCTGCTGTGGATTTCGTTGCAAAATAGAGCAAAAATACTGACAATATACTGTTTAAAATGTACATCAATTAATATTACCCTTGAAGTGAGGGGAGGTCTATGGGCGGGTAAATGTACGTGTTGTTTTTCTTTTTCTTTCTTTCTTTTTTTTTAGATCTTTCGATCTAATGGACAAAGTAAGCTTGCCACAGAGAGAGGGGCCCAAACAGAGGAGATGTGATTCAGTGTTCCCTCCACAGGGAAATGCTTTCGAGTGGACGTCTTGCAAAGAACAGGCGTGTCCGCGGCTCTCTTCCAGGGTATTTTCCAGCCACAACATTAAAGGGACAGTTCACCCAAAAATGAAAATTATTCAACTTGACTCTCTTCTTTCAGACGAACACAATCAGAGATATATTTAAAAATATCCTTAGTCCCCCAAGGTTTATAATAACTAGCTTCCGGCGGACGACCGTACACAGAATGCGCAAGTCGATTTGCGGCATAAGAGTAGGCTATCCCTTGACCTGAAAGAGAAATTTCGGAGGATTTTGATATAAGAGAATAGGAGGTTAAATTTGTTGCACAAAGCTATTTGTTTGAACCGTGAGAATCATACATCACGTCAGAGGAGTAATCAGTTGGCGTGATATTTTTCTTACAAAAACGTATCGCTCTATAAGGATATTTTTAAATATACAGTACAGTCCAAAAGTTTGGAACCACTAAGATTTTTAATGTTTTTAAAAGAAGTTTCGTCTGCTCACCAAGGCTACATTTATTTAATTAAAAATACAGTAAAAAACAGTAATATTGTGAAATATTATTACAATTTAAAATAACTGTTTTCTATTTGAATATATTTCACAAAGTAATTTATTCCTGTGATCAAAGCTGAATTTTCAGCATCATTACTCCAGTCTTCAGTGTCACATGATCCTTCAGAAATCATTCTAATATGATGATTTGCTGCTCAAGAAACATTTATGATTATTTTCAATGTTGAAAACAGTTGTGTACTTTTTTTTTCAGGATTCCTTGATGAATAGAAAGTTCAAAAGAACAGCATTTATCTGAAATACAAAGCTTCTGTAGCATTATACACTACCGTTCAAAAGTTTGGGGTCAGTAAGAATTTTTATTTTTATTTTTTTGAAAAGAAATTAAAGAAATGAATACTTTTATTCAGCAAGGATGCATTAAATCAATCAAAAGTGGCAGTAAAGACATTTATAATGTTACAAAAGATTAGATTTCAGATAAACACTCTTCTTTTGAACTTTCTATTCATCAAATAATCCTGAAAAAAAAATATTGTACACAAATATTTTGTACAATTGTACACATTAAATGTTTCTTGAGCAGCAAATCAGCATATTAGAATGATTTCTGAAGGATCATGTGACACTGAAGACTGGAGTAATGATGCTGAAAATTCAGCTTTGATCACAGGAATAAATTACTTTGTGAAATATATTCAAATAGAAAACAGTTATTTTAAATTGTAATAATATTTCACAATATTACTGTTTTTTACTGTATTTTTAATTAAATAAATGTAGCCTTGGTGAGCAGACGAAACTTCTTTTAAAAACATTAAAAATCTTAGTGGTTCCAAACTTTTGGACTGTACTGTATATCCAATTGTGTTCGTCTGAGAGAAGATAGTCATATACACATAGGACGGCTTGAGGGTGAGTAAATCATGGGATAATTTTCATTTTTGGTTGAACTATTCCTTTAAATTGGCCTGGAGACAGCGGAGTCGACAGCGATGTATGAAATTAATGATTGTTACGTGGCAGCAATAATCACTGGCATGTTCAGATCTCTCCCTGCACCCCAATGTGCATAATATCCACCCTATCCGCCCTAAATAGTATTGAATCTTACTAATGTCACATACTATTTAGGATGGATAGAATGCACATTGAGACGCAGCCGAACCGCAGAGAAAACGCTCCCAGAGCGGGTGTAACATCTGACGCGCGTCTTTGTGCATGCAAGTGTCGTCAAGAGGCTCATCTGGAAACGCTCCAGGCCTCCAAATTAGTGCATGACTTAATGGAGAATGCGGGAATGTGTTTGGATGGCGACCGACCTCTCCAGAGGATTCTTACAAATATGATTTTGTAAACGTTTAAATCATTTTCCATTAAAGTTTCATTTTAATTACTTTAAAAATGTCATGTGGTGTAGGCTAACCAAGTACAAATGAATAACATATTTCCCATACTCAGTGAATTCATGTGAGTTTACATATCTTAACTCGAAAACATGCACGCAAACGATGATAAAATAAAAAAAGAAAACGATCCTCAGACATTAAACAGCGTATAAATGTCCTTTTTTATGTGTTGATGGACTCGATCTACTCCATCTGTGTTTTGATCATCGTTCTGAATCACATCCGGACGAAGTCACCACAATAAAAACGCGATTTTCTCAGGATTTTCTTCAAAATGTTGCTTTTTTAAATTAAACTTACCCACATCCAAGTCTTGATAACATATGCTGTTGTTTAACAGCAGAGGCTCTGTTCTTTATTTTCATATTTTGTATGTTCAGATATACAACACAATATTCTGGGGTTCATGAAAGATTTGTGAAAATGATCAGAAATGCTGCCGCTGGCTGGCAACTATTTCAAAAAACGCTGGCGAGGAAAGGGTTAATGTGCTGTTTTAAGGTGCGTTCACGCAATTCCTGTAGTTACAAGATTCTAGCTTGTCAAAAGCGTTCACGTCCTCGTAGAGCTCGTAATTACAGCTTGTAAGCTGGGAGTTTTCTGAAAGTTCCCAGATGTACCACGTGGCCGCTGTACCACCTGACCGCTAGTGGTGCCATGGAAACTCATAATTCCCAGTCTAAGGACCAAAAGGACGTGAACAGCTCCAATATAACGTCACGTGTTGTCATTTCAAGATTCCGGTAAATACATGGATCATGTGACACTGAAGACTGGAGTAATGATGCTGAAAATTCAGCTTTGATCACAGGAATAAATTACACTTTACTATATATTCACATAGAAAACAGCTGTTTTACATTGTAATAATATATAACTATTTTTACAGTATTTTGGATCAAATTAATGCAGCCTTGATGAGCAGAAGAGACTCTTTCAGAAACATTAACAAATCGTACTGACCCCAAACTTTTTAATTGTGCTGTATATTTCTATCACTGTTGTATTTTTAAACCATCATTTTAAACAATTAATGAATCCATGTCAATGTCTTATGAATGTGACTCAGAAAGGTGCTTTACAAAGAAAATGTATTATTATATATTTGTCACACCATGGCACAGTATTCAAATCATATCACATGGTAATGTGGAACTAGATATGATCTTGCTCGTGTACCTTGGAAATTAATAAAATATTCATTTAAAATGAATTGATTTATACAGTGGTGATTTGCTACTGTGTGTGTGTGTGTGTGTGTGTGATTTTAAACTAGACCTTGACTTGTAATAGTTCACCCAAAACTGAAATTTCTGTCATTAATTACTCACCCTCATGTCATTCTACACCTGTAAGACCTTTGTTCATCTTCAGAACACAAATTAAGATATTTTTGATGAAATCCAAGAGGTATCCATAGACAGCAATATAATCAACACTTTCAAGGTCCAGAAAGGTACTAAATACTTTTTGTGCGCAAAAACAAAAAAAAAAACGACTTTATTCAACACTATCTTCTCTTCTGTGTCATTCTCTTACGCTGTTTACACTCAGCGCTTCCAGGGTCTACGCCAAAACGCCGACTCATTATTGGACACGATGATCACGTGAGCAGCACGATGCATGTGTGCAGGAGCAGGCCAGTTGTAACATTGTTCTAGAGGTTTATGTATATTTTAATCCAAAATAAATGTACCTATGGAGAAAAGGAAATACTATAAAAATAGTTTCAGTTATGACATTTTTTTTTTTTTTTTGTATCAAATACAATGTGGTTTTTGGAGATCGAAATCTGGCAGAAACAGCACATTTTTCTGCTTGGATGAGCGATTCGCAGATAGCATTCCCTGAAATCCCCCATTTGCCAGCAAACCAATGAGAACACGGAACAATGATGATGATACATAACAACAGAGGATCAGCTTACCCGAAACACACCATCACTGGCATATTTGAAAAAAATTACAGTCCTTCAGCAAATAAATAAATGACAGACAGTTACATACATATTACCAACATTTTATAATTTAAGCTTTACATCACACCTTAAATGACAAGGAGTTTATTGTAATATAACCTAGTGTTAATTCATTAGCAAGTCCAGAGCATTCGCAGCTTATATGAACGTCACTCCCCTGGTATAGTAGGGTACAACGGGGCTACGCACTTGCCTTAGCACTTTCCAAAACATCCGCTTTTCAAGAGGCATGTGTAAATTTGGCTTTGACGCCATCGCAGGCAGCAGCACAAAGCTGAATCTGCACTAATTTGATTTAATATTTGATGTTTTTTTAAAAATGTTGTAGATTTAAGTAGCAAATGAGAATTGCTAAAATTATTTTATAGAGTATATTTTGAGACAAAGGTCTTCTTAGTGAATTTTTGTTTTGTTCAAGTTAGAGCAACAATTTTTGAATATGTAAAAGTATTGTATTTGGGGTAAAAGGCGCCCCTGCTGTTGGGTTTAAAGGCACAATAATTAACATGATAATAACCGGCTGACTTTTCCATTTATTGACATGCTATGGTTAGATTCAGAAGCTAAATATCATATATTAAGTTGGGTGTCCACCTTAGAGATAATCATAATATTTATAATGAAACCATCATATACAATAAAATATGATTTATTGTTACTACTGTAAATCTACAACCCAAATTCCAGAAAAGTTGGGACATTTTTTAAGTTTGAAAAAAAATGAAAACTAAAAGACTTTCAAATCACATGAGCTAATATTTTATTCACAATAGAACATAGATAACATAAATGTTTAAACAGAGAAATTTTACACTTTTATCCACTAAATGAGCTCATTTCAAATTTGATGCCTGCTACACGTCTCAAAGTTGGCATGGGGGCAACAAATGGCTAAAAAAGCAAATATTTTTTAAAAGATTCAGCTGAGAGAACATCTAGCAACTAATTAAGTTAATTGATATCAGGTCTGTAACATGATTAGCTATAAAAATGATGTCTTAGTGAGGCAGAGTCTCTCAGAATTAAAGATGGGCAGAGCTGTGAAAGAGTGTGTAAAAAGATTGTGGAAAACAATGTTCCTCAACGTCAAATTGCAAATCTCATCATCTACAGTGCATAACATCATCAAAAGATTCAGAGAAACTGGAGAAATCTCTGTGCGTAAGGGACAAGGCCGAAGACCTTTATTGGATGCCCGTGGTCTTTGGGTCGTCAGACGACACTGCATCACTCATCGGCATGATTGTGTCAGTGACATTACTAAATGGACCCAGGAATACTTCCAGAAACCACTGTCGGTAAATGCAATCCGCCGTGCCATCTGCAGATGCCAATTAAAGCTCTATCATGCAAAAAGGAAGCCAAATGTGAACATGATCCAGAAGCGCCATCGTGTCCTGTGGGCCAAGGCTCATTTAAGATGGACTGTTTCAAAGTGAGTGTTCAATGGTCAGACGAGTTTAAATTTGACATTCTTGTTGGAAATCACGGACGCTGTGTCCTAAAGAGGAGGGAGACCTTCCAGCGTGTTATCAGCGTTCAGTTCAAAAGCTTGCATGTTTTGAAAGGCACTATAAATGCTGAAAGGTGTATAAAGGTTTTAGAGCAACATATGCTCCCCTCCAGATGACTTCTATTTCAGGGAAAGCCTTGTGTATTTCAGCAGGACAATGCAAAACCACATACTGCAGCTATTACAACAGCATGGCTTCATTGTAGAAGAGTCCGGGTGCTGAATTGGCCTGCCTGCAGTCCAAATCTTTCACCTTATAGAGGAAAATACGTCAAAGACGACCACAAACTCTTCAGCAGCTGGAAACCTATATCAGGCAAGAATGGCACCAAATTCCAACACCAAAACTCCAGAAACTCATAACCTCGATGCCCAGACGTCTTCAAACTGTTTTGAAAAGAAGAGGAGATGCTACACCATGGTAAACACGCCCCCGTGCCAACTATTTTGAGACCTGTAGCAGACATCAAATTTGAAATGAGCTCATTTTGTGTAGAAAATTGAAAAATTTCTCAGTTTAAACATTTGTTATGTTACCGAAGTTCTATTGTGAATAAAATATTGGCTCATGTGATTTTAAAGTCTTTCAGTTTTCATTTCATTCAAATTTAAAAAACGTCCCAACTTTTCTGGAATTCAGGTTGTATATTAAATTATTATGGGATCTCCTTCAATGCTTTCAGAAGCTTTACTTTTTAAAATAATTTTGTTTCTATATTTTTTAAATATATTTCCATATTAACATATTTTAATGACAATATATTTATTTAACTAAATTAATTCTTTTATTTGTCAAAATAAACAGAAAACAGTACAGACTTTGCTAAAGTGATTCTTTTGAACAAGTATTAACTTGACATTATTAAAAACATATTATTTTAGCTCAAGTATTTGTATCAATACTGTGAGTCTCTTGCCCCATGCTGGTTTTACCCCATGTGTCTGTGGGGTAAAAGGCCCCCCGCGCCACCTCATATATTATGATTTATTTTCATAAACATAACATGTTGCTCCATATATATATATATATATATATATATATATATATATATATATATATATATATTTTATGCAATCATACACTGTGGGTGTAGTGAAAAGTAAATTTTTCTTTAGGTGTGTCTTTAGCCCCACTGTACCCTATATATGATCTATATAAAATCTGGGGTTCCCACTCTCATTCCTGGAGCCTCCCCAACACTGCATGTTTTCATTTATCCCTTAATCAAACACACCTGCTCTTTAGTCGAGACTCCAAGACCTGAAATGGGTGTGTCAGACAAAGAAAAATGTGCAGTGTTGGGGAGGCTCCAGAAATGTGTTTGGGAACCCCTGGTATAGATGATTGAATGTTTGTTTGCTTCGGTGTTGCCACCCCTCACAGTCCTCGTGCCACACTATAAATGATTTTCTAGATCCGCCCCTGGTGAGGAGCAGGGCTGCAGGTGTAGTGTCAGCGCCCCCTGGCTGTGGAGCTGCAGTAGTCGCACAAACTCCTCCGGCATCTTGTGCATGTGGCGGCTCGCCGTCACCTGGTCGTAATAATGGTATGGAACCGGACGCTCCTGCAGGTTGCTGCCGAATGGCCAGAATCCATAAACGTGCACGTGCTCACACAGTTCCAGCGCCGTGCTGATTAACATAAACCCCGTGGAGAGCCGCACCTCCTGCAGGCCACGCCCCTTCCAGAAACGGTCCAGCGTCTGCAGGTAAGAGGGGCTGAAGAACACCACCGGCTGCTGAGGTCTGATTGGCTGGAGGACTTTGAGAGTTTTGATTGATACAGACGTGCAGAACGTGTAGGCAAAGGCGGGCATAATGAGGGTGCTGTTTCCGTACACACTGACCCGCTCCACCAACGGATCTGGATTCTTCTCCAGGTTTTTGTATCTACAGACACACAGTTTTTAAGAAACACTATCAATTTAGACCAATCAATTTACAACAATGTTTTATAAATGGAGTTAACTAGTTAACTGAAGTTCGGAAACGGGGCCACGCCTCAACCAATCAAGTTCCTCCACACTAAACTCACTCATCCATGTCTTTATGGACCTTTCTTTGTGCACTGGTGCACAGTCATGTTGGAACAGGAAGGGGTTAGGGTTAGGGAACATGAAATTGTCCAAAATATCTTGGTATGCTGAAGCATTAAGAGTTCCTTTCACTGGAACTAAGGGTTCAAGCCCAACCCCTGAAAAACAACCCCACACCATAATCCACCAAACTTTACACTTGGCACAATGCAGTCAGGCAAGTACCGTTCTCCTGGAACCACCAAACCCAGACTCGTCCATCGGATTTCCAGATAGAGAAGCGTGATTGGTCACTCCAGAGAACACGTCTCCACTGCTCTAGAGTCCAGTGACGGCGTGCTTTACACCACTGCATCCAACGCTTTGCATTGCACTTGGTGATGTAAGGTTTGGATGCAGCTGCTCAGCCATGGAAACCCATTCCATGAAGCTCTCTACACACTGTTCTTGAGCTAATCTGAAGGCCACATGAAGTTTGGAGGTCTGTAGCTATTGACTCTGCAGAAAGTTGGTGACTTCTGCGCACTGTGAGCCTCAGCATGTGCTGACCCCACTCTGTGATTTTACGTGTCCTACCACTTCATGCCTGAGTTGCTATTGTTCCCAATTGCTTTCACTTTGTTATGATACCACTAACAGTTGACCGTGGAATATTTAGTAGTGAAGAAATTTCACGAATGGACTTATTGCACAGGTGGGAACCTATCATGGTACCACACTTGAATTCATAACAATATCAATGAGCTCTGTCAAGGCACGCCTAACTCAGCTCTTCCCAATCTTTGGGGGTCCTAATCACTCAGCCTACTTTACCTAAGATGATGCCTCCACCACCAGATGCCCGGTTCAACCTGATTACCATCCCTTTCCCCCTTCTTCTTCATGCTCTCCCTATTTATCCCTAACTTTCTTTAGTAAATAATTCTCCAACATTTATGGTTGTGGAGTGGTCCTTGCTCGTGAAGCTGACATTAAAGGTCAAGTAATAATGAACAATGATTATAGCATTTAATAATCTTGTTTAATATTTCTACATACATACATACAGTTGCAAGAAAAAGTATGTGAACCATTTGCAGAATCTGTGAATAATTTTAACAAAATAAAGGAGATCATACAAATTGCATGTTATTTTTTTATTTAGTACTGTCCTGAGTAAGATATTTTACATAAAAGATGTTTACATATAATCCACAAGACAAAAAAATAGCTGAATTTATTAAAGTAACCTCATTCATAAGTATGTGAACCCGTGATTCTCAATACTGTGTGTGGTTACCTGATGATCCACGACTGTTTTTATGTTTTGTGATGGTTGTTCATGAGTCTCTTGTTTGTTCTGAGCAGTTAAACTGAGCTCTGTTCTTCAGAAAAATCCTCCAGCTCCTGCAGATTCATCAGTTTTCCAGCATCTTCTGCATATTTGAACCCTTTCCAGCAGTGACTGAATGATTTTGAGATTCATCTTTTCACACTGAGGACAACTGAGGGACTCAAACTCAACTATTAAAAAAGGTTCAAACATTCTCTGATGCTCCAGAAGCAAACACGATGCATTAAGAGTCGGGGGTGAAGATTTTTTCTTATTTTGTTTAAATATAAATTTTTTTTCATTTAGTACTGCCCATCGGAACCAACAGAAGATACTTTCATGTTTCCCGGAAGACAAATTAAATACAATTTACCTTGATCTTCAAATTCCAAATGTTTTTACCCCCCGTCTATTGTATTATCTCCTTTATTTTGTTAAAATAATTCACATTTTCACAGATTCTGCAAGTGGTTCACATACTTTTTCTTGCAACTGTAACTGTTGTTATTTTGAAAATGAATTAGTATGGTAATATTAGATTATGCATGCCAAACAAAGAGAAATGCATTTTGCATATATTAAATCAAGCCTATTTTAGGAATATTACTGTAATCCAAAAAAATGTTTAGGACACAAGATGGCAGTAGTTAGCAGACTGGTTTCCCAGCGTTCCATTTTCATCATAACCACAGAGTATAAATTATATACTCTCTATAAGAAATTTTCAATGACCTGAATGTAGTTAACTGAATCTGAATTATTTTCATTTGGAAACTGAGTATATAGGGATGCCAGTAATGGCCAATGAATGTGTTTTTGAGTAAAGCTGTAGTTAGTTATGATTTTATTTAGAACTAGAAATGTGTGTGTGAACACTGACCGAATCTGACTGGGGTTGACTGTTATCAGATCCGTCTTCATCCCAACATCACTGTCATTAACCGCTGCCAAATTAAACCTGAAAGAGAGAGAAAACATCATATTAACAGGAAGGATGGATGAATCCTGACGGATGTGTTGTGGTCAGTGAGGGAGCAAGGAATGATGGGATGCGTTTACCGTATGACGAAGTCTGCGCTGTCAATCTCACGTCCACAGCTGCTGTTTTTCAAAATCCCAGCACTGCCGACCACAGCACACCGACCCAGACGCCGACCGGACCAGGGGATGTCCTGCACACACACACACACACGTTTTCATGTTTTATAGGGACTTTCCATAGACTTGATGATTTTTGTACTGTACAAACTGTATATTCTCTCCCCTACCCTAAATCTACCCATCACAGAAAATGTTCTGCATTTTTACATGTTCAGAAAACATTGCTTAGTATGATTTATAAGCCGTTTTCCTCATGGGGGCCAAAAAATGCCCCACAAGGACAAGAATATTGCCATCTTTGTGGGGACATTTTGCCATGCATGCTCACACACACACACCCACACCCACACACACACACACACACACACACACACACACACACACACACACACCTCGGGCAGCATACTGTGAAGTTCTGCAGTCATTTTGTATGTTTTTGTTGTGCTTGTTTCATATTCGATGGTTTGATTGTCGGCTGTGTTGCGTTTGGTGAGGATGAATGTTCCTGTGGCGTTACAACAAAACTGCAGCCTGACTCTGTCATGAACACACACAGAGAGAGAAGAGTTTATGAGGATTCATGTCACATGAGCAGCTTTATCAGTGTAATCTCTGTGAAAATGACCACTTTAGTATTCAAAGGTAGATTTATTGTTTGAACAGTTTTTAACAGCTTGTCTCTTTAAACTCTGTGACTCTGAACAATAATGACATGTTTTTTAGAAAGCTGCCACATTAGAGTTTTTCACAACTGCAAAGACACATTTCTTGAAACCTTCACGCATTTTCTCACAAAATTGAATACAAAGCCAAATCTTCAAAGTACATTCACAAAACCCCTGACTCTTCTAGCAAAATAAAACAATGGGCTCAAAACCATTTCACCTGTTCTCAAAATCAAACAATGCTTTCAGATAAAACACACATCAGTCAATATACACTGATCAGGCATGACATTATGAGCACAGACAGGTGAAGTGAATAACACTGATCATCTGTTAGTGGGTGGATATATTAGGCAGCAAGTGAACATTTTGTCCTCAAAGTTGATGTGTTAGAAGCAGGAAAAATGGGCAAGTGTAAGGATTTGAGCGAGTTTGACAAGAGTCAAATTGTGATGGATCTCCAAAACTGCAGCTCTTGTGGGGTGTTCCCGGTCTGCAGTGGTCAGTATCTATCAAAAGTGCTCCAAGGAAGGAACAGTGGAGAACCGGAGACAGGGTCATGGGCGGCCGAGGCTCATTGAAGGCTGGCCCGTGTGGTTCGATCCAACAGACGAGCTCCTGTAGCTCAAACTGCTCCAGAAGTTAATGCTGGTTCTGATAGAAAGGTGTCAGAATACACAGTGCATCAGTTTGTTGCATATGGAGCTGCATAGCTGCAGACCAGTCAGGGTGCCCATGCTGATCCCTGTCCACCGCCGAAAGAGCCAACAGTGGACACGTGAGCATCAGAACTGGAGCAATGGAAGAGGCACTACTTTAGGCACTACATCCAAAAAAGGAGAACAGCATCCAGAGAATGAGGTTACAAAAAAAAAAAAAGTATATTGTATACAGTAAATTAAATAAAAGTATAGTGATCTAATATCTTATATAGTAATTGCAAATATTAAAGAGAAAATATTCTATACTCTATGTATGTTAAGTGCTGCTATGTATTATCCAAGGAACAAAGAACGGGACTGTCATGTTTATGGACTTTCAGTTTGTTTTCATCAGTTTTCTTTGTTCTTAGTTTGTCTGTCTTGACCTAGTTTCTCAGTTCGTTCGATTAGTCATTTCATTCACCTGTTGTCATTTAAAACTCATTTCACTGGTGTATAAATACTTCATGTTTGGTTCAGTTCTTTGTCGGTCATCGTCTATGTTAGTCATGTTTAAGACACTTAGGCAGATGCACACCACCTGAGGTGCAGGTCACAGGTAGTAAGTCTTTATGGAAGAGATATGACCACACACTCACTTGAAAATATTTTACTTCATTGTACCAATAAAGTTAAATATTTGCAAGTTAGTGTGTGGTCCATGAAACTAAACCAAAACAGAATTACACTTTACATTAGTCCCCCCTCCCGTGCCATAATACAGCTGAGGAGGGAGGGTAGGGGCTATGGCGGTGAAAGTAGAGCAGGCGAAGGGCAGGAAGCCAGGGGAAATGACAGAGGGAGAGACCAGGGTGGCGATGACGGTGGGAGGAGACAGGAGCAGGAGTAGCCAGGCGGGGACCCAGAGCGCAGCCAGGAGAATGGCCCACGGCAGAGTCGAGGAAGGGAGGAACCATGGTGGAGGCTTGGCTGTTGACACCAGGGGGACGATGGACAGAGATGGAGGCAATGGAAGTGGAGCCCTACACACAGATAAAGAGCCAGCGAGAGCGGGCAACACCGATGGTCCTGGAGGCCGAGCCGCAGTGACGAGTGTCCGAGGTGGAGCCAGTGTGCCTGAGGACTGAGGTGGAGCAAGGGTGCCTGAGGACCATGGTGGAGCCGGAGGAAAAGCGAAGGGGTGAAGAGATGAAGCGCAGAGGATGGCTCGAAAGTCTGTGGTGCAGGCAAGAAGTCCGGAGGGATGAGGGAGCCTGGTGGAGCTGCAAGGACAATGGTATCTGGTGGAGCGGAGGAAGGGAAGAGCCAAGAGGGAGCCGACATGTCAACGGGCCAAGGTGGAGTGATGGGATCAACAACTGGAGGTGGAGCCGGGGGATCCACTTGCCAAATCCACACAGTTGAGTGGTGTCAGTTGAGAAGCCTAGGGGATGAATGGAACCAGCGAAGGTGGGGCTGAGGAACCGGCTGTGAAAGAGGAGGCTGGGCGGAGGGAGGCTCGGTGAGAAATCTGTAGATGCAGGAGACTTTGAGCTGGGCAGAACCAGTGGAGATAGGATAATCAAAGAGCATCCTCTTCCAAATCATCATAAAACTGTCCAGAGATCAGGCACAACTCATTCTCAGTGGCAGGGGTGTGGGCGGGTCTTCCCTCCATGCCCTTGTACTCCACGAGCAACCGGAAAATGTAACTTCCTCATGTACCTGGTCAGACTCCATCTAGTGCACGGGCTCCAGGACAAAGAGGGCCTTCAGCAGTGGCTCGGGCTCCATGGCGGACTGGGCTCTGGATCTGTAGAGTGACTGGTGGGATCTTCCTCTGTAGCACAGACAGTGAATGAAGACCCACAGTTCACCAGCACTCACTCCATAAACTCAGCAAATGTCCTTCGGGAAGAGACTTCAGGCAGGTGTGCCTTAATTCGCTCATTCAGGCTGGCATGAAAAAAAAAAACACATTAGGGAAATGTGTGAGGCCCACCAGATCTAAAAAGTATTGTGTGGTCCTCAATGTCACGATTTTCCTCCTCTAAACAGAGGTCCACTATTCTACGTGCTGCCAGATCCAGCCTTGAAAACACTAAACACTTTGTTCTTTCTCGTCCTCATCCTCTTACACGTATACTTCCTCCTCTCACTCTCAGATCTGAACTAGCTTATATTTTATGTAGTTGGTTTGATCACATCATTAGAAATGTGATCATTTACTATCTATACCAGTATCGGGTCACTACGATTCTGCGCTTGTGTACTCATACTTATTTAAATGCTCTGATACCAACAACTGATACCACACAGTGTGTACAGTACAGTGCTTGTGACAAAGAAATCCACAGGCAACATAGCAGAATGGATATATCAGAGAAGGATGTCTATGAAATAAATGTACAGAATTAATAGAATGTCTAACAAATTAAATATTTACGCCTATATAGCTGCTGTGCGCCAGCTGATTAACAAAACCTGGAGTGAATTGAGTGCGCGTCGACAAATCTAAGCGAATCACCAACGAATTAAGCTTTCACACCAAATGCAAAACGATTGATTTCCTTCAGCTAATTCACGCCTGCACAATAGGCTGCGCTGACCGAGAATATATTTTTGCTCATGTATGTCACGTGCCGTGGTGGATAAACACTCACGATGAGGAGGAATGCAGAAAGGAAGACTTTAATAATAGTCCAGGAAACACCATCAAACACAAACGTACAATACTGACATATACTTAGACGAGAACCGACAAAGACTAAGAGACAACACAGGGAATACAGGGCAAACGAGGCTAATTAATAGGACACAGCCGGGACTAATGAACTCAATCAAGGTAACCAAGGAAACAAACTAGTGGCTGGAAAACTAGAAATCATTTTAAACCAACCTGAAAAGCACTACTTCTTTATCTTTGTTCTATTGCATTTATTTGCGCGATTTGTAACTGTATTAGTTGTTCTTATTTTATTACTGACTGTTTACTTCAACAATGTTTTAAATTTACATTAATAATGCTAGTAGTTTTTGCTGTAGTATCAAAAATGTAATAGAGAATTGTGATGTTTCACTAGTATCTAAACATCTGACCCAACTGGAGGAAATATATATTTTGCTAAACAAATTAAATTGACGAATATGATTCATATTCTTTCGGTTTATCTACCTAATATATTTAATATTTTCAAATGCAGTTACAATACAGGTATCGGTATCAGCGAGTACCAAAAATCAAAGTGTCAGTATTGGGCTCGTTGTAGAAAAAAGTGGTATCGGTGCATCCCTACTATAAGTGTTTGCATTGTAGTTATGCGCATGTCTTCTTATCGGATAAAAAAATATATGTATACTGAGCAATGCACATTTTTTTTAGAATGTACGTGCATCCTGGCGTTTCCATCTGGTGTTTTTTTATGCGATATTCCAAAATTTGCACAAAAATAGCTGGTTGGAAACAGCTATTGGCATGTAACATCACAAACACAGATATTTCAGAACAAACCACATTTGGGAGTTTCTAAAACAAAAAACAGTATCAAACTGTTATCCTAAAATACCAAATGTTTTATGAAATGATTATGGTTTCACACATAACATCTATCTGCACCGCGGTGTTGCTCAACAACTTTTCATCTGCATATAAAGATAAAGAGATGAAGACACTAAAGGAATGTGCAACTGAACATGCAAGTTGATTATGGTACCAAGGATCATCAGTATGATTCCCGGGCAATTCATCAACTTGAGAAAATATAAACCTTGAATGCAATCCAAGTCAATTTTGGATAATAAGTGCCTGACAAATGCATAAGCGTGAATGTAAAGATGTTAAAGACACAAACCTGTTTAACTCACGCTCAGTTTGGTTTGATTTGTACGGGCAGCTCAAGAAATCTGACAGCTCCTGCGTGAAACTCTTGAAATTTATACTGAGAGGGAAACAAAGACATTTAATTAAATAGTCAGTTCTCTGAAACATCAGGATCACTGGTTGATCTTCATTTTCACGCACCTTTTGGCCGGTTTGATAATGGAAAACTTGTGCCTGAGTTTTGCACAGTGCAGCTGCTGAAGCGTCTCTGTCATCGCATCTCTGAACGAAAAAAAAAAAAAAACAAGTAATTTTTTGTCAACGTGATCAAAACTGCTGCTAAACCTGTCGCACACAATCTACTTTATTCTAGTTGCTCCTGTAGTTGTTCTGTCTTATGAGTTCTTCCTCACTCTTGAAAATAAAGAACAATTTCTGCTAGAACATTTCAATGAAAAATTATAACCCTAAATCTTCCATGAAATCAGATGATCGTTGATCCAGGAAACAGCAAGACTATTATAAACTACAACTTTAATAAAAAAAACTAAACTTCTACTCTAATAAAAAACATCAAAGCCGCTGGTGAATATCTGTGCACTTTTTTTTTCATACATTTTTTCCTTGTTCCAGAAGCCGTTTCACTCGAATCGCAACTTCCGTTTCATAGAAACAAACTTCTTAACAGAAAAACTCAAGCACAAGGTGTTTGATATATTAGGGGTCAGATCTAAAACTAATAAATTAATAAAAGAATCTCTCTTTTTTTCACCCCAAATTGAATTATATTATCGCTAAGTCTGTACATAATATTTAGGCCCGGTTTGGGGCTATAGCAAACCGGGCTCCCTTCATAGTAGCCTATCTTGGTGCCACAATGTGTTCTACCACAAAAATAATTAATATTTAAACAAAAAAAAAAAAAAAGAAATCTTCAACGCACAGAGATAAAATGAGTAGACTATATATAAATATAGCATAAATATGAGGTCAAAGCAAACTTGTTTCCAGAAACAGCAACGAATTTTGAGCACAACTACCTTAAGGAGTTTAATTTAAATAGTTTTATAAGAAGGTCTTCTTTCTGACTTTAGAAGAGGTGAATCATCAATGGAGAAAAATTCAGCCCATCCACCCTCAGGTTTCCCCATTAATGTTTTGCTGATGTTACGGCCTTTAAATGAGCAATATCACACGAGTAGCCATGCAATATGGCTGTATATCAGCACAGCCATAGACAATCTTTTATATACAGTTGCAAGAAAAAGTATGTGAACCACTTGCAGAATCTGTGAAAATGTGAATAATTTTAACAAAATAAAGGAGATCATACAAAATGCATGTTTTTTTTTTTTCTTTTAATTTAGTACTGTCCTGAGTTAGATATTTTACATAAAAGATGTTTACATAAAATCCACAAGACAAAAAAATAGCTGAATTTATTAAAATAACCCATTCATAAGTATGTGAACCATTGATTCTCAATACTGTGTGTGGTTACCTGATGATCCACGACTGTTTGTGTGTTTTGTGATGGTTGTTCATGAGTCTCTTGTTTGTCCTGAGCAGTTAAACTGAGCTCTGTTCTTCAGAAAAATCCTCCAGCTCCTGCAGATTCTTCAGTTTTCAAGCATCTTTTGCATATTTGAACCCTTTCCAGCAGTGACTGAATGATTTTGAGATCCATCTTTTCACACTGAGGACAACTGAGGGACTCAAACACAACTGTTAAAAAAGGTTCAAACATTCACTGATGCTCCAGAAGGAAACAAGATGCATTAAGAGTCGGTGGGTGAAAACTTTTGGATTCAAATATCAAGGTAAATTGCATTTAATTAGTCTTCCAGGAAACAGTAAAGTATCTTCTGTTGCTTCCGATGGGCAGTACTAAATGAAAAAAATTTGGACATCTTCATTGTGTGCAAAAGTTTTCACCCCCCGACTCTCAATGCATCGTGTTTCCTTCTGGAGCATCAGAGAATGTTTGAACCTTTTTTAATAGTTGTGTTTGAGTCCCTCAGTTGTCCTCAGTGTGAAAACACAGATCTCAAAATCATTCAGTCACTGCTGGAAAGGGTTCAAATATGCAGAAGATGCTGGAAAACTGAAGAATCTGCAGGAGCTGGAGGATTTTTCTGAAGAACAGAGCTCAGTTTAACTGTTCAGGACAAACAAGAGACTCATGAACAACCATCACAAAACACAAAAACAGTCGTGGATCATCAGGTAACCACACACAGTAGTACACAGTAGAGTACTAAATAAAAAATAACATGCATTTTGTATGATCTCCTTTATTTTGTTAAAATTATTCACATTTTCACAGATTCTGCAAGTGATTCACATACTTTTTCTTGCAACTGTATATATATATATATATATATATATATATATATATATATACATACCGTCTAATGAGAAGCTGTTCTCTGTGGGTACACGAGCTCTGAACGGCCACTGACGGCCTGGAGCTCACATCTCCGAAAGCATCAAAACAAGTAAAATAGGTGCTATGATTACATATTTAAAGGATTAGCTCACTTTCAAATGAAAATGACCCCAAGCTTTACTCACCCTCAAGCCATATTAGGTGTATATGACTTTCTTCTTTCTGATGAACACAATCTGAGATATATTAGTAAATATCCTGATGCATCTGAGCTTTATAATGGCAGTGAACGGGAAACAACGAGTATGAGCTGAAGAAAGTGCATCCATCCATCATAATCGTACTCCACACGGCTCCGAGGGGTTAATAAAGGCCTTCTGAAGCGAAGCGATGTGTTTGTGTATAAAAAAAAAATCCAAATTTAACAAGTTATGAAGTAAAATATCTAGCTTCCACCAGACCGCCTTCAAGTTATGAAGAAAGTAAACTGGCATCGGGTCAGTTACACTTTTTCCATAAGTTGAATAGGGAAGGTGTAGGACGTAGCATAAGCTTTTTGAACTGCAAGAGTTTTGAATACGGAAGCTAGATATTATACTTCACAACCACATCGCTTCGATGCCTTTTTTTTTGTTTTTTTGAAAAATGATATTTTATTCATATGTTATGCTATGTCCTCTGTAGTGGACACCAGGACTAAGTTGTTTAAAAAATAACATGGCATGAAATGACATTTATAGGCAAAAACAATGGGATTTTTATTTTTTATTTTTTATTTTTTTGGATCACCAATTAATTTTTAGGCTTCAGTATTGTTTTTAACCAAACTTTGTATAAAGATGATTCTCAACTATGTTATGAAAGATATAATGGAATTGATATACCATTTTACTTTATGCAATATGTGGGTAAAATAGTCATACATGGATTTTCCCATTCAATACGATGCATCTGTACACTGTATCTAATCTGCATATTAATGTGTTCTTGGAGCAACATGCAATGAAAAGAAAGGAATAACGGGAGTAATAATTTGGCAACATTTTCATAATAATATCTAATAATTAATAGGAATATTGATATATAATTTCTTTCCCTATTCACTTGTTATATCTCCTAAAATGCCTGATAAACATGATTTAAGTCCTGGTGTCCTCTACAGAGGTCACGTATGAAATCAATGCCCTCTTTCGTAACAGAAAGTCATATTTTGATTTGAAACCCCATAACATTTTCCTGAGATGTTGATTTAAAACAAAGAATATGAAAATTAATCAGATTTAAATGATAATTACAAAATATTACATATTTCCATAAGAGTGCTAATTTTCATTTTCAGTCATACATAAAGACCAAGAATTTGTTGTTTTCATGGCGAAACCAATAAAAATATGGTATTTCTGCAAAGCCCTGAATGTGCTCTTTACAGGACTTAAAACTGTGACATGTATGATGTCAGAGAAAATCACTAAAATATAATGTCCACTACAGAGGACTGAAGTTTATTCCCGGGTCCCAGGAGGGTGAATAAAGCTTGGGCTAATTTTCAGTTGAAAGTGAACTAATGCTCAAAGGGTCTAAATAACTGCATTCTCGAAAAATACATTTTGTGGCATAAGAGAAGTATTTATAAAAAAAATAATTGGTGGAATTATTTGTGCAGAAACACAGCAAATGTTTAAACCTCATATTTCCACAGCAGTAAATCAAAAGATTTATTTGAAGAGCAGCTAGAGAGTGAAACACCCGAACAAACTAAATAATCGTATCTCTGATTCAGCGCCGATCCAGTTTTGAACAAATTTACTCTCATAACAAATTGAAAACATTTCTATTCTGATTAAAATTATAATGAGGTTTCAACCTAAAAATGACATTTAAATTGTGTGTTTCTTACACTCCTCAATTGAACAACTTCATAATGCAAAATATCATCAATTAGGATAAAAACCCTCACAACCTTAAATCGTATAAACCACAAACTAGTCCTTTGACTTTTTTGGGTACTATGGCCTACTTTAAATCCAGCAACACAGAGCCCGATTAAAATGTATTTAAATAGCGATTATTGAATTACAATTAATAATGAAATAAAAATGTTCACCTGAACGAGTGTGTGTTGGTTGTGTAGTAAAACATCACACACACACCCTGAAAGATGATCAGGACCACCAGCAGCCTGACGATCCAGTGGAGAGACGCCAATGCCATCAGAGAGACTCGTGCATTAGTGTGAGTGTGTGTGCGACTCAGGGGTTAAACACACACACACACACACACATTCAACTCCGCCCCTCTCAAAACTCACTGGGTACACACTGTAAGATTTATAATAGTCCTTTACGATTGCTGTATGTCAGACTGTAGGAACATGATCCTCATGTCACACTGTGGGATCTCAGCTGTCATTAATGTCAGACTGTATGACAGTCAAGGGTGACCACACGTTCCGCAAGTCCCGAAATTGGGAGCTTTGTCCTGCATTCCCGCAAGACAAAAGTAGTGTCCCACATTTCAGTTATGTTTGTATTATTATCTCTGAAATTACAATACCACAGTAAGAAAAATAATAAAAACTGTGACTGGCATTTAAAAATCCATTTGTGCAGCAGTCATGTTTTAACTGTGAAAATACGCTCAGATTTCACACGTGCGTGCTCGAACTTTGTCCTCCTACATGTGCACTTGTGAATCTAGAACTGTCACTAAATATGAATATTTTAGCTATCATAGTTTCAGTTAGGTTCATTCAAGTGTCCCCAGCAATTTCATTCTCTGTTTTAAACAACAGGATTCAACAGGAGTTCATATCTGCTTAATCGTGTTTGCTGCAGAGGGGACAGAGTGGGCATTTTTGTGAGATCAACCTTAGGGATGAACTCCTGGAAACTGTTTGCCATCAACCAATCAGCCACATCTGGGATTTTCCAGTGAATCACCTCTGAGCTCATTCTTATTTTCATTTTTACATAAAATTACCTTTTGTTATCTATGAAAATCTTGTCCATTTATGAACGTAAAACTGAAATTTTTGTTAAACATGGTGCCTTTCAAGGATATCAGGCAATTTATAGAAATGTGAGGAGGTGCAGATGAAACATGCATTAACTGTACTTGCAGTAGAATCTTATCATCTTAGAAAATGTTCATGAATGAACCTCAACTACACACAGGTTCTAATATGAACCCTATTACCGCAACAAAGTTTCTAAAAAGAACTTACAAAAAACCAGTGGACCAACCTGTAAGTTTTTTAGAGCTTCATATTTCCTCTTTGAAGTTTTTTATTGAACTCCAAAGGTTTGATCTCTTCTGAGATTGATAACCCGTTATCTACCTCAGATAGGTTTATCGAGTAGGTAAACGGAAACCCTAAAGAAGATGTTCCACATTATTATTAACCAAGTCACAGTTCTCATGCAATATGGGGAAAAGAAAGATCTTTCTGAAGATGAAAAGCATGAAATTGCGCAGTGTCTTGCAATAAAAGAAATAATAGGCTATTTTGTGAAAACTGAATAGAGATTTTCGAACTGTCAAAAGATTTGTGAGTGATTTAGAGCACAGAAGAACTCAGTCGGATAAGGAAAGTTTCTGCCAAACAAATTAGGGCAGCTGTAAAAGAAAAAAGAAAGAAACGCCACTTTTGAGCAGCAAACAGATATTTGAAGCTTCTGGAGTCTTAAAGGTGCCCAAGAATGCTTTTCACAAGATGTAATATAAGTCTAACGTGTCTCCTGAATGTGACTGTGAAGTTTCAGCTCAAAATACCCCATAGATTTTTTTAAAATAATTTTTTTAACTGCCTATTTTGGGGCATCATTAACTATGCACTGATTTTTTCAGGGCGCCGCCCCTTTAATTCGCGTGCTCATTAGCAACATGCTAACGAAACATTTAGAAAGACAATTTACAAATATCACTAAAAATATCATGATATCATGGATCATGTCAGTTATTATTGCTCCATCTGCCATTTTCGCTGTTGTTCTTGCTTACCTAGTCTGATGATTCAGCTGTGCAGATCCAGATGTTACTGGCTGCCCTTGTCTAATGCCTTTCATAATGTTGGGAACATGGGCTGGCATATGCAAATATTGGGGGCGTACACCCCGACTGTTACGTAACAGTCGGTGTTATGTTGAGATCCGCGTGTTTTCCGGAAGTCTTTTAAACAAATGAGATTTACATAATAAAGAGAAAGCAATGGAGTTTGAAACTCAATGTATGTCTTTTCCATGTACTGAACTCTTGTTATTTAACTATGCCAAGGTAAATTCAAATTTTGAATCTAGGGCACCTTTAAGAACCTCTCCATGCAGGCTGGCAGTCGTGCATACAGTCGCATTTCAGCCACATCTAACCAAAGCTCACAAAGAGAAACGTTTACAGTAGGTGTGATGTATTGGTGTTCATTTCAGCGGTGGAAACGTTAAAGGGTTAGTCGGTAACACTTTACAGTAAGGGTGCACTAATATGCACTAATTCATGCTTAACTAATGCACAGATTTAATGTATGACTCATGAAGAACTAAACCATTAATTAATGATTACAGCATCAGCAACAAGTTTCTATAAGATTAATAGATTACGTAATATATGAATTGTTATTAATTAAATGTGTCATAATGTATTAATTCCTTAATAACATATTTTATTAACTAAAATTGTAAATAAATGTGTTAATTATCCATTATATATATACTCAATACCATTATCGAGTCATGCCGCAACAGCCGTTTACACTGGATATTGCAAATCCATCGCAAGTCCATTTTTCCTTCATAACAGAAGTGACGTTTTGTTGTGTAGTGTTGCCTTGTGCCGCATCCAGTGTAGCATCACTATCACTGATTATAATGGGTTATATTCTCTTTGTCCGGTATAGACACAGTGTTATGAAATAGCAGTGCCTCAAGCTTAACCTGACACTTTCCTGTGCCATGAACAACAAGGTTCTGGATGCAGCAGTTCATCTGGTACAGAGGATTCACAGTTGTAGATGGTTGGAAATTGAAATCCATATATCCATATATTACTTAACAATTAGTTAATAGTCATGTGCCTCAACAAATAAAGTCATAACACAATTTGCAAATCATTAGTTAAAGGATTAGTACACTTTTAAATGAACTTTTCCTGAGTTCATGTCTTTCTTTCTTCAGTCAAAAAGAAATTAAGGTTTTTGATGAAAACATTCCAGGATTATTCTCATTATAGTGGACTTCACTGGCCTCCAGACAGTTGAAGGTCAAAATTACAGTTTCAAAGAGCTTTAAATGATACCAGATGAGAAATAAGGGTCTTATCTAGAGAAACGATCTGTCATTTTTGAAAAAAATACAGCTGTATATGCTTTATAAACACAAAATATCGCCTTGAACGTGCTTCCGGTTTCCGCATTCTTCAAAAAGCTTACGCTGTATGTCCTACTTCTTCCCTATTCTACTTACGGAACGAACGCAGCGCCAGTTTTTTCTGTAAGTAGAATAGGGAAGGCGTAGGACATACAGCATAAGAACAATTTTGGGTGAACTATCCCTTTAAGTGTAACGCAAGAGCGTGTAAACAAGAAATGTTTCTTGAGCATCAAATCATCATATTAGAATGATTTCTGAACGATCAAGTGACACTGAAGACTGGAGTAATGATGCTGAAAATTCAGCTTTGATCACAGGAATAAATTACACTTTACTATATTCAAATCATATCACATGGTAATGTGGTACTAGATATGATCTTGCTTGTGTACATTGGAAATTAAAAACAAAATATCAATAGATTGCATAGATTTTTAAATCCCCGTATCCGCTTACAAATATATATATATAATCTATTTTTAATCTCTATAATAAAAATGTATAATTCAGATTTTGATCTCCATATCCATTTACATATATTATATATATCTTCCAAGGGGTTTTTTCCCTCCTAGGACTTTTTTCCCACGCTGGGTTTTCTCCTAGGGGGTTTTTTCCACCCCTGGGAGTCAGCCGACATTGGCTTAATGTAGCACCATCTTGTATATGTTACATATTACCACGCTTGTTTGTACAGCTTATTTTTAACCACTTCCCTTTTTTTCTGTGCTTCTAATATGTAAAGCTGCTTTGAAACAATTACCAATTGTAAAAGCGCTATATAAATAAATTTGACTTGACTTGACTTGACTTAAAATGAATTGATTTATACAGTGGTGATTTGCTACTGTGTGTGTGTGTGTGTGTGTGTTAAGTTTATCTATATTCATGTTCCCTCATGTTCTCCCTCTCTTATCAAATAAGCCTACATGAAACGGCTAAATAATTTATTTAATATCACCAATTTACACCAAAATTGAGTAAAATCACATGACGAAATAAATATTTTTCTCCAAAATCTGACAAAACTTTCCTTGCGCCATCTTTAAAGGTACACCTGGTTCATAAAAGTTTAAGCATGTTATAGTTTTAGTTGTTTTTAGAAACAGTAAAAGTCTGTAATATCCCATATTTACATATCTGAGTGTGTGCGCGCTCTCTCATAAATATACCTAAATGAAAATAAATACAGTCAATCAAAAGATGACCATCACAAATACTCAGTGTTCATCGTGTCATGGTGTGAGGCGCAGGGCTGCAGGTGTAGTGTCAGCGCCCCCTGGCTGTGGAGCTGCAGTAGTCGCACAAACTCCTCCGGCATCTTGTGCATGTAGCGGTGCGGCTTCAGCTGGTCGTAATAATGGTACGGAACCGGACGCTCCTGCAGGTCGCTGCCGAACGGCCAGAATCCGTAAACGTGCACGTGCTCACACAGTTCCAGCGCCGTGCTGATTAACATAAACCCCGTGGAGAGCCGCACCTCCTGCAGGCCACGCCCCTTCCAGAAGCGGTCCAGCGTCCGCAAGTAAGAGGGGCTGAAGAACACCACCGGCTGCTGAGGTCTGATTGGCTGGAGGACTTTGAGAGTTTTGATTGACTGTGACGTGCAGAACGTGTAGGCAAAGGCTGGCATAATGAGGGAGGCGTTTCCGTACACACTGACCTTCTCCAACAACGGATCCGGATTCTTCTCCAGGTTTTTGAATCTACAGACAGAAAGTTTTTAAGAAACACTTACTGACAGAACAGATGATCATACCAGCTTATTTTTTGCTAGGCTATACTTTGCTTTATAACAATCATTACCAGCTCACAACGTCGTCAGTAGCTACGGTCTCCTAAGGTTATAAGATAACTAAGAATTTACATATATACTCGAAATACTTTGGTAATTTCACGACGTAACCGCAACAAAGGTCCAGAATTTCATTACCATCAAATTATAATTCTTTTAATGTTCTGATTACCAGAATTTGCTGTTTAAAATGTGTAATTAAAACATCGGTCATAAAATTAAAATCATTTAAGATAAAACTGATTATTCACTAAGATATGCTCTTTAAATAGCCTATCGGAGCGCCTCCACCTACGCAGCATAACGTCTGACAGGTCAGGAAAGTGATAGACTTTATTTCATAACAATTTATGAAAAAAAAAACAAAACAAAAAAACATTAGAATAATAAAATTAAAATATGGCCTGACAAAATTTTATCTGACAGCAGATAGGCCTACTGATCACGACAACTGCGTCTGACAAAGTTCGTTTTTCTGAGGTGAGACACTTTTACTTTGCAATAAAATGATTTTATAAAAATGTATGACAACAAAGTACGTGTAAAGGTTAAATATTTAGAAAACCGCTAAAACTTCATTAGCCTAATACTGGTGGCAGTTGAGTTACCATGGCAACCGCGGGCACATAAGAGCATCTGAAGAGGACAGCGAAATCTCTGTTTCTGGTCAGTTAGCCAATATAATAAAAACTCAAACACAACATATTGGTTTATTAACATTACCTACAGTCTACCTTAAGTACTTGTTAATTTGTATGCCTCTGTGATTATTTGGTATCTTTCCTTAATCATCTGAAATGTCTGCTAGCAAATGTTATGCTAGCAGTTAGTTAGTTAGATTTGTTAGGCTACTTTATTTATCCCAGTTGGAAATTCACAAATTCCAGCAGTATACAGCATACAATGATACTAAAGTATAAAAATAATAAATTTAAATTAAAAAAAAATTAAGAAGTCCTGTGCAAATCAAAATGTTATGCTACCTAATGTACGGTGTATAGTACAGTTCAGATCAGTGACAAATGTCCGCCTTGAGTGGAGTTAAAAAGCCGCATGGCATGAGGAAGGAACGACCTCCTCAGTCCGTCTGTGGAGCAGGGTGGTGACAGCAACCTGTCACTAAAGTCGCTCCTCTGCCTTGAGATGATGCTGTGCAGTGGAAGCAATGGATTGTCCATGATTGACAGGAGTTTGCTCAGCGCCCGTCCCTCTGCCGCAGTTGTTAGGCTGTCCAGCTCTGTGCCCACGACAAAGCCCGCCTTCCTCACCAGCTTGTCCAGACATAACGTCCTTTTTCTTAATGTTGCCTTCCCGCCCCTTGTCAAAAAATCCTAATGGAATTTCATTTTATCCTTTAGGATCTTATTGGATTCTTGGAATCCTATTGGACATTCTGAAAGATTTTAATGGAATTTTATTTTGTCCTGTAGGATCTTAATGGATTCTTGAAATCCTATTGGACATTATGAAAGATTTTAATGGAATTTCACTTTGTCTTGTAGAATCTTATTGGATTCTCATTATACTATTGAACAATCAGATTTATTTGAATGGATTTTCACTTTGTCCTATAGGACCTACTGTATTCTCATAATCCCATTGAATATTCAGATTTATTTTAATAGAATTTCATGTCCTTTAAAATCTTATTGGACATTGCGATTTTATTTAATGGAATTCTACTTTGTCCTGTGATATTTTTTTATTCTACTTATTAATTAATGAATTATTTTTTACTTTTTTAGAGTAACATTGTGTGTATGTTTTTTTTTTTTTTTGTGATTTATGAGGTCATTTCATATGAATACACACCACACTAGAGGGACATTTTGTATTGCGAGGACAGGGCCGGTGTCCTCATTATTCAGACAATGTAGAAGTGCAAATTCAAAATTTCTGCTCATATCCCCATAGTTCACAATTACCTGATTTTGTGTATAAGCTGTGTATCGAGACAGCGCCCCCGTAGGTGGTTCTGTGGTACTGCACCCCCTCCCCTCCTGTTTGGAATCGAGGCATTTGATTGGCTGACAGCCGGGAGACCTCCTAATTTCTGGTTTTGTCAAACTGTATTAATTTATATGTTAATACAGTTTTCTAATTATTAAAAATACATTTATATATATATATATATATATATATATATATATATATATATATATATATATAATTTATCAATCATAAATTAAATATATAAATGCAGAGTGATGAAAGTCATTTGAAAGTTGTTATCAGTCAGTTTAAGTAACGTTAGTGATGCGTCATAATCATTTCCTGTTGGACCGAATGGAAACTGTAGCTGAGAAGACATCTATGATTTGGACCTGTTTGAAGTAACTATTATACGAAAGGTAAGACTAATGTTTATTCGTCAGTTTAACTGCATGTTCAGTTTGTGCATGTTTTGTAGTCTCCTCGCTGATCGTTTACATTCAGAAAGCAGCTAGCGCGATGCTAACGGTCCGTTATTAGCACCATTAGCATCGTGCGCTAGCTGCTTACTGACAGTGATTGTCATTCTGTTAACAGATTGTCAGGAGGGAATCAGAGATGCTTGTCAGTTAGTTTTAACTTGTTTTTTGTCATCAATATAATTGTATCTGTAACATAAAATTGTCTTGCAAGTAGCCGTCATAATATTGCGTTGTCATGACTACAATCTGTGAAAGGGAGGGGTTTCCCGCCCAGTACAGTATCCTGACATGCTGCCCACATGAAGAAATACTGTAGTAAACTATATTATTTGTAGGATACTGTAGCATAATATATCATTTACTACACTACAACATATTGTAGTATTAACTATATTGAACTGATAAACTGTAATAAAGAATATATTGTAGTATACTTTAGTTTTTACTACAGTAAACTGTGGTGTATTGAACCCTATAGTTGTAAAAAACTTAGTACAGTATTGGGTAAAGTAATTTGCTTATATTACTATAGTAGATTTACTAAATCCTCTATAGAATTACCACAACAAATTCGTTCAAGTTACTGTAGTAACTTTACCATATGTTTAAAAAACACTAGAGTATTTACTAAAAATAATGATATTATTTTTTTCGTGTGGGTTCTGTTAAATATTACTACTATTAGCTTGGTTTAAAGAGATTAAGCAACTAAAGAGTTCAAGATGTGTTCTTGTTAACTTGTTAATACACTCCGTACCAATAGAACTGTCAGTCTTAACATTTATACTGAAAACAAACTTGCTGAATAATGGCAAATTTAAACTTATTGAGGGTTTTTTTTTTATATGACAGCAGACACATCAAATAATGTCTGAAAGCCCAAGCCATTACATACAGATATCACTTCAGAAGACAGATGCATCAATGCTTTTAAAGGTTAGTTAAATGGTTTGATAGCTGTAAGTTAAAGTGAAATTAATTTGTTTAATAAAGCTTTCTCAGGTTGATGTTATTTACAGTGATGATTTTTCTTCTCTGTTGTTATGTAGGGAGAGGTGTTCAGCTGTACTGAGTTTGATAAAGGGGATTTTCTGCTGAGGAGACTCGAGCAGTGAAGAATATATCATCATGATGCCCTCAAAGTTATCATGTTTGAGTTTCATTACGATGGAAAACTCCTCTGGTATGTAAAAGTGTTTAATGTGTATGTAAGATTGTAATTATGACCCTGTTTACACATGATGTGTTTTGGTCGATCCGATCACTGGGAGTTTGGAGACACATTGCCATTTGCACTTTTGTTCATTTTCATCCACTTCTGTCCTGATTTTGTATATAGTGTAAATATTCAATTAATGCTGGACAGTTTGAGCAAAAATCTGTATTACTTTTTTTTCTTTCTTTTTTTCTTTTTAAAGATTATGGCGGTTTCATGATATTATATATATATATATATATATATATATATATATATATATATATATATATATATATATATAAAATGATATATATAAATTATATATATAAATATAATATTACAGGGGTTAAATTGGGATTTTTTACGTTGGGGGGGGCTCTGGTTTCAGGGGTGCATGTGTATGCCAAGACTACAAAATCATATCAATTGACAAACTAAAATATAATGAGTTGCAGTGAACACTAAAATGCTGATCAAAATCATTCTATAGATGCTGGTATTGTGCAAATATACATCTGATGACAATAAAATCTTTCTGTAGGCCTGTGCTTTGTGTCAGTATCAAATATAAGAGTGATGCTACCATTAAAGGAGAGAATCTAAATACAAAATACAGTGCTTGACATTAAGCCTTGTTTTATGCTTGTCCCTTGGACAACTAAATCATTTACTTGACAGCGTAAAAAAGTAGCTTGCCTGGAAAAAATAGGATTTTTTTTGTGTGTTGTAAATATAATTTATTCTGAAACAAGCAACATTCTCATCACTGTTTTATCAGCAGTGACATATTTAAATCTGCATATTTATGTTATTTACCCTGGGGGTATTTTATTAAGGGCATTCCCCCACAATCTAATTACATTTATGTTTAATCTTTTATTTCAAATTCTTACATTTGATAAATTAAAATAGTAAGACACTATAAGGCTGTTACCAAATTAAATAATTTACATTGAAAAAGTACAACTGAATTCAATAATGATATAAAATTCTTTAAATATTTTTGAATATGCAAATAAGAAATGTTGGTGGGAAATTTATACTTTTAAACATGAAATTAAACCACCAGTAGATGGCGGCAAGTGACCGTCTTAATGAGTGAGCCACTGATTCATTTATTCAAATGATTCATTCAAAAGGCTGAATCAATAATGAAGCAGTTGTATATGATTGGGACATTGAATCTTCACTCAACCGATTCGTTCAGAACGCTGAATCATTCAAAACGCCTGAGAGTAGCTGAGAGATGCGCTGGTTCTGCTTTGTTTGGAACTATTTTCGCCGCTACAATAGAACAAAAAACAGGCAATATTGCTCCCAAAATGTAAGTCATTAATATTATTGTCACGGCTACACAACCGGCACCTTCAGACACGGACACTTACGCCACGCCCACTCGTTCACAATCACCGGAATACTGAACACCTGTGCATCATCACCAGAGCCACATATAAGCACACCAGTCCCGTTCACGCATTGTCTGGTCTTGCACCGATCCCTACACGTCACTCGACCTCGTCTTACCTGAACTTTGTACCTACCTGTTGTCTTCATCTCCAGTCCTGAGTTCCCCGTCATCATCTGTGTCTTCATCGTCATCTGCCAAGGAAAGTTATCATCGTTATACCTATTGTCTGTTCTACGTGTCAAGATTCTCTACCTGTGTCATCACCTGTGTCTGAAACCTCTGTCAATAAACACTGTTGCACTTACCTCATCTGTGTCCTCGTCTGTGTCTGACAGAAGACCAGACCTGATGCAGAGCTCTTCAGGCACAGGCGGGGACCGCACCACGGATCCCTTCCTGGCACTGGTCAACGCTGTACGGTCCTCACTCCTTCAAAATACCACAACCACCGCACCGTCATCATCAACACCTACTCCACCGCTCACTTCTTCAGCTGCCCCTGCGAGTCCCATGGCCAAACCAGCGACATACAGCGGCGCGGCGGAGGATTGCAGCGGGTTCCTACTACAATGCTCCCTTTACATGGAAGCCAATAACCATCTATTCACCACCGAAAGAAGCCGGGTGGCATTCATCATCAATCTACTATCAGGTAAAGCCCTACAATGGGCCCAATCATTATGGGAAGCAAATTCTGCGATCCTTGGTTCCGTGTCCTCATTCTGTTCCCAGTTAAAGGAAGTCTTCGGCCAGCAGACAGCTGACTTATCCATTCACGATCAGTTATTCAACATTCGTCAAGAAGGGAACGAGACCGTAAGTTCATATGCTGTGCGCTTCCGCACCCTCGCCTATATCAGCGGCTGGAATGAAACCGCTCTCCTCACAGCTTTTCGCCATGGATTGCGCGAAGAAGTTCAACAACTGATCGTAGTATATGAAGATTCCCTGGGATTAGAGAGTTTGATCCAAAAAACTATCCGGGTCTCCCAACGTCTTGCTGCTTGCAGTCACACCGCTCCCGCTGTAAATCCTCCGCCTGTCTCACCATCTGCCGCGCCTCCAGCACCTGAACCCATGCAAGTTGACACTTACCATCTCACCACCTCAGAACGACAACGCCGCATTCAACTTACGGTTGTGCCTGTATTGTGGGGGAGATGGACATCAACTACCCACCTGTCCAGTTCGGCCTCCTCGTCCAGCGGTGAGTACCATTCAATTACCACCTCAAACAGCACGTTTAACTAAGACCTGGGTGAACCTAAGACATTGTCAATCTTCTGTTTCAGTACAAGCCCTCATTGACTCCGGGTCGGCGGGGAACTTCATCAGCCAACAAACCCTCAATCAACTGAATGCCAAACGCCAACGTAGCCCCGTCGACCTGAAAATTACTACCATACAGGGAAAACCGCTGGGCCGAGGTCATGTCCGTTACTTCTCCCCCACACTCATCCTTCGCGTCGGTCACTTGCATGTGGAGGACATCACATTTATGGTGCTGGAGGAGTCAACCGCTGACATTATCCTGGGACGCCCATGGTTAAACCAACACCAACCGTACATCCATTGGTCAAATGGTGAAATCCTCAAGTGGGGTAAGAACTGCCATGAAAACTGCATTACCTTACCAGTAAGAGTTCTTCAATCATCTTCTTCATCCAGAAAACCACCACTGCCGATCCAATCTACCTCAGTCGAAAGTCCAGAAACCCAAGTCCAAGTAACCATTCCTCCAGCTTATCGGGCGTTCCAGGATGTCTTCAGTAAGCGGTTGGCAACCCAACTTCCACCTCATCGGCCATGGGACTGCGCCATCGACCTCCTGCCTGGGGCTACATTACCAAAGGGAAGAGTATACCCATTGTCCATCCCGGAGCAGAAGGCCATGGAGGAGTACGTCCAAGAAGCTCTTCAGCAGGAGTTCATACGACCATCGACTTCCCCTGCCGCGTCGAGTTTCTTCTTCGTGGCCAAGAAGGACGGAGGCTTGCGGCCGTGTATTGACTATCGCCATCTCAATTCACAGACCGTTAAGTTCAGCTATCCCCTTCCTCTGGTCCCTGCTGCCCTGGAACAATTACGTGGAGCCACCATTTTCTCAAAACTGGACTTGAGGAGTGCCTACAACCTGATTCGCATACGGAAGGGGGACGAGTGGAAGACAGCGTTCATCACCCCGTCCGGGCACTACGAATATCAGGTGATGCCGTATGGATTGTCCAATAGTCCGTCTGTGTTCCAGAATTATATGAATGAAGTTTTCCGAGATTACCTGAACAAGTTCGTCATTGTATATATCGATGACATTCTCATCTATTCTCATCGTTATGAAGACCATGTGAACCATGTCAAACTCGTCCTCCAGAAGCTCCGTGAACACCAACTCTACCTTAAACTGGAAAAATGCGAATTCCACACCTCCTCAGTCCAGTTCCTGGGTTATGTCATCGATTCCAATGGTGTGAAGATGGACCAGGGGAAGGTGGAAGCCATCACTCACTGGAAGCAACCCAACACCATCAAGGAGCTTCAGAGGTTCCTGGGCTTTGCTAATTTCTACCGCCGTTTCATTAACAACTACAGCATGCTCAGTTCACCACTCACCTCTCTTCTCCGTAACCGGCCCAAGTCTCTGTCCTGGAACCCCACGGCCACGAACGCCTTCCATCAGTTGAAACTCGCCTTCAAGTCCGCTCCGATCCTGGTCCATCCCGATCCAAACCGTCAGTTCATCGTCGAGGTAGATGCCTCTTCCACCGGGGTCGGAGCGGTACTGTCCCAGCGGCAGGGGGATCCTCCACGACTCCATCCATGCGCCTTCTATTCCAAGAAGCTATCCCCGGCGGAGCAGAATTACGACATTGGCAATCGTGAGCTCCTGGCGATCAAGCTCGCATTGGAGGAGTGGCGACAATTGGCTGGAGGGAGCAAAGGAACCGTTTGAAGTCATCACTGACCACCGCAACCTTGAATATCTACGAGACGCAAAAAGACTCAACCATCGCCAAGCCCGATGGGCCTTATTCTTCACCAGATTCAACTTCAAAGTCACCTACCGTCCAGGAAATCAGAACAACCGTGCTGATGCTCTATCTCGTCTTCATCAAGCAGATCCCGATCCTGAAACTCCAGAACCTATCCTCCCTCCAGCCATGATCGTAAGCCCTATCCAATGGACCATCAACCAACAGATCCAACAAGAGAACCTTCTCCAACCTGCTCCGCCGGGAGGTCCAGAGGGTAGATTGTACGTTCCACCTCATCACCGGATCACCCTCTTGGACTTAGCTCACTCATCTCCGGGCTCTGGACACCCAGGCAGGAGAAGGACCCTCTCGCTCCTTCAACAACGTTATTGGTGGCCATCCATGCCTCAGGACATCTCCCAGTACATCAGGGGCTGCTCAGTCTGTGCCATCGCGGATACCCCTAGGAGATTGCCTGAAGGAAAGCTTGTGCCTCTGCCCATCCCAGAACGACCCTGGACCCACATTGGAATAGACTTTATGACAGATCTTCCTTCCTCTCAAGGATTCACCTGTATACTCGTTGTGGTGGATAGATTCTCGAAATCCTGTAAGCTCATTCCTCTCAAAGGACTACCAACGGCCTTCGAAACGGCAGAGGCACTCTTTCACAACGTCTTCCGCCACTTCGGTTTACCTGAAGACATCGTTTCTGACCGCGGACCACAGTTCATCTCCCGGGTCTGGACCGCATTCTTCCGCCTCCTAGGGGTATCCGTCAGCCTCTCGTCAGGATACCACCCTCAGACCAACGGCCAGACTGAGCGGAAAATCCAGGAAATCGGGAGGTTCCTGAGGGTCTACTGTCACCGTAACCAGGACTGTTGGAGCCAGTATCTGCCCTGGGCCGAATACGCCCAGAATTCCCTCCAGCAGTCCACCACAGGGCTCACCCCGTTCCAGTGTGTGTTAGGATACCAACCTCCCTTGTTTCCATGGTCGGGTGAGCCCTCGGAGATCCCAGCGGTAGATCACTGGTTCCGACAGAGCGAGAGGGTCTGGGACTCAGCTCACGTGCACCTCCAGCAGGCAGTCCGGAGGCACAAGGAGCAAGCTGACGCCCGCCGACGACCCACTCCTCAATATCAACCAGGACAACAAGTTTGGCTCTCCACTCGGGACATCCGCCTCCGGCTGCCTTGCCTGTAAGCTGAGTCCCCGGTACATCGGACCATTCACCATCGAGAGGCAGCTGAATGAAGTGACCTACCGTCTCCAACTCCCAGCACAGTACCGCATCTCACCATCCTTCCATGTTTCACTTCTCAAACCCTTCACTGACCCTTTGTCTCCTCCTTCCACAGAGCCTGGTGATGATGCCGTACCTCCTCCTCCTGCCATCGATGAAGACACCAACATCTACCGGGTGAGAGCTATCCTTGACTCGCGGCGACGTGGGTCCCAACTGGAGTACCTAGTGGACTGGGAGAACTACGGCCCAGAGGAGCGATGCTGGGTCAACCGCCAGGATATCCTTGACCCCAGTCTACTCACCGATTTCCACCAGGAACATCCCGACTGTCCCGCTCCTCGAAGCCGTGGTAGACCCCGTCGCCGCCGTCGTTCCCAGCCGTCAGGAGCCGCCCGTGGAGGAGGGGGTACTGTCACGGCTACACAACCGGCACCTTCAGACACGGACACTTACGCCACGCCCACTCGTTCACAATCACCGGAATACTGAACACCTGTGCATCATCACCAGAGCCACATATAAGCACACCAGTCCCGTTCACGCATTGTCTGGTCTTGCACCGATCCCTACACGTCACTCGACCTCGTCTTACCTGAACTTTGTACCTACCTGTTGTCTTCATCTCCAGTCCTGAGTTCCCCGTCATCATCTGTGTCTTCATCGTCATCTGCCAAGGAAAGTTATCATTGTTATACCTATTGTCTGTTCTACGTGTCAAGATTCTCTACCTGTGTCATCACCTGTGTCTGAAACCTCTGTCAATAAACACTGTTGCACTTACCTCATCTGTGTCCTCGTCTGTGTCTGACAATTATCTACTTGTTTATTGAACTCTTGTATAAAATTAGTGTCAATTTCAACCGAGGTGATATGTGATCATATGTCATAAATAGCTAGCTATAAAAACCCCACATATGAAATTTTTATTGCAACATGATAACTGAGTTTCTTTGTGTGAGCAGAGCTTATTTGTTTTGAATTCTCCTCAAGAGGTTACGTGAGTCTCAACAGCGCAATATCACCGCCAATGTAACTTACATTACATATATTAATATCCACTCTCAATCGCCACTTAAGCTAAATAAATCATTCTCGTGTTATGGTTGTTTTTGACATTTTAATCAAGCTACTTATCTGGTCAGGCAAGTAAAATTATCTTTCACATCAAAAAATCCACTTGTCCCGCAGTCCCGGACAAGCGTATGACGAGCCCTAAGCCCATGTGCCGGGGCTCAGCCCCGGACGGCCCCGGCGCAATTTAACCCCTGTATATATATCATACAAACACCTTTGTAATAGAAAACAAGAACTAGTTTTAGGCTCAGCCTTGAGGAGTTTTGTTGTGTACATATATGGCAAATACCATTCCTCAATAATTGTAATGTTTTGTAAACTTGCGTTCTGTTTATTTCTCTCTTACAGTAAAAGTAAAAAAGTTATTTGAGTTAAAACTCTCTTGAAGTAAAAAAAGGTAATACATTCAATATAGTTCAAGTTATGAAAGAAGACTAAATTAAATAAAATACTAATGAAAATAAAACATGAATTTGTTGATTTGTCTCATTTCAAATCACGTCTGACATTTATAATGTGACTGCAGGTTATGCAACAGGCATTGAACAATGAAAAGTGTCTACATTGAGGTGTTTAAGTAAACTGTAAAACACAATCAAAAACTACCATTGGTTAGTTAAGGATACAGAAGATTAAAAAATAAATAAATAAATAAATACAAATTTACATATAGTCCTGAATAGGAATAGGGGCCCAATTGGATCCTATTAAAATCCTGTAGAAATTATCCTACAGGATATTTATTTATTGTCTTATAAGACAATTCTCACAGAATCCTATAGGAATCCATTAGGAATATTTTAGGACAAGACATAAATATCCTATAAGATAGTTCCTAATGGAATCCTATAGGATTGGTTCCAAAATATGATAGAAATTCTTATTGGAATCCTGTACAGATTTCTTATTGGAATCCTTTAGGATTTTTTGACAAGGGCGGCCAGCACACCACCGAATAGAAAAGGACACTCGCCACCACAGTGAAGCGAATTTCACGCGCGAATGAAGCGAGTATATATATATATATATATATATATATATAGCCTATAGCTCAAATTGAGTAAAGAGCGTGTTTTATATGGAGTCAAATTAATGCCTTAAAGTTTTGCACAAAAATAAAGTTTTGCAAAAAAAAAAAAAAAAAAAAAAAAAAAAAAAAAATTGAGCAATAAAAAATGTTTTGCAAACAAAAATAATAAATTACAAAATAAAATAACGTAGTGCAAAAATAAAAATATAATCAATTACAAAAATCAATGACAGCTGTAATCCTATTTTATCTTTGCCACATATTTCTCATGCTCAAACCTACTAAATCATTTGAAACGCTCATTTTATTCTGCGTTTCAGTCAAGCGTGCGCTCACGAAACCGGTTTTCCTTTGCGCTGCACTTTTCTGTGCGGTTTTCTTTATGGCACTGGTTTGACGTGCGGGTGTCCTCCATGGTGTGGTTTCTTTGGAACTTGGATGATACAGGATGTATCATTCCAGTTCCAAAGAACTGAGATGATGCAATGCATCCTGTATCAGCACGGCATAGGCGCCGATCCCGTGGGTGCTCGGGGGCTGGAGTACCCACGGAAAAGTACGAGATATTCTCCATTGATTTTAACCAATAAAAATTCGATTGGAGCTTTCAGACACGATCTTAACCCTTTTTTTATAGTTTATTTAAGGCCGTTTCTATGGCGATATTTTAATGGCAAGCTTCAAGAGCGCATCCAAGTGATGCGCGAGCACAAATGGCCTTGCTCTCGTTTAGATGCGTGCGCTCAAACCACTTTTTACAGTCTATGGCTCAAACTCACCTTGCATCAGATATCAGCGAGAGCATGTCTCGCGAGTCGCGACAATGCACGGATATAATGCAAATGAAACATCCAGTTGACGTTAATTTGAGTTAAACAACCTAGCGTTGAAACGTGTTGTTTTTTAAATCATGCTGAGAAACGTTGTGTTTAGTCTTCAGACATGCGTGTCAATCTATCGCCTGACTCTACTTTCCAGGGAAATCACTAACAAAATGCACACAAACATTTCCCTGCTCTTGATATAATGAACTTATTTGAACTTAATGAGAAAAAAATATATATGAGGGCAGATTCGAACCACAGAAAAGTAGAGCACGGCTGAACTTCTGACTCTATTTACAAAAAATACTACCACGAGACCATTAGGGAATACGAAATAGAAGTGCGGATTTATCTATAATATGGATGTAATTGATGTGGGGCACTGGGCACCCACCGGCAGAAACCGGCGTCTATGCACAAGTCAATAGACTGTCACACACCTTTGGCATTTTAGACAAAATAAACTTATTCTTTGCTTATATTTCTACAGTCAACTCTTCAAATGACCTTCAGACATTTTCAGGTGTGATTTAGGTGTCCTTACACTTCTTGGGACCGATATACATCACATCCTTTGTGTTAGTTTTTCTGTTAAGAAGAACTGGAGATGAACTTCATACTTTGCATTTCCAGTGTATTTCTAAGTAAACACGGATATTCGCCACCATCAATGCTGTAGTTTACTTTTACAGCATTTACTGAACAGATGTTGAGCATTATTGCTATAATTTACACATGGACGTATTCCAGAGTCAACTTAACTTCAATTAGGAACTTGCTGTTAGTGTAAATCGCCCTGCTGACCAGATGATTTAGTATCCTTTTAGATGGAAATACAGGCATTAAATTATGAGCACTGACAGGTGAAGTGAATAACACTGCTTATCTCTTCATCACGGCACCTGTTAGATATATGCCTCGACGGGTCAGGGCTGTTTTGGGACCAACACAATTAGGAATGTGGTCATAATGCCTGATCGGTGTATGTGTGTGTGTGAGATAAAGGCTCTGATTCAATGCACAAGAAAATTTTCTTTTTTTTCTTTCAGAAATGCAATGACAGAGATGCTTCAGCAGCTGCACTGCGCAAAACTCCGACGTGAGTTTTCTGTTATCAATCCGGCCAAAAGGTGCGTGAGAATGAAGATCAACCAGCGATCCAGACATTTCAGATCTTAGCCAATAGAGGGTGTGCACGTGACGTCACCGTCGACCGTTAAGACTGCGGTCTGCATATCATATGTTATTATCAGTAGCGTGACCATCTCAGCGCTAGATTATGTTAAACATTTTGTAAGCTTTATTCTAATATAAATTCCTGAACACATGCAGACATACTTTTGTCAGAGGCTTAATGTTCTTGCTTTATTCAGCCTGAGTGGCGCTCTAATGTTGATTAGCACAACACATGAATAAAATGCTATCTTAGGAATTGCCTTAATGTTGTGTTTATTGCCTCAGGAATTCCCGTGAGGAAAAGAATGTCTATTTTTGCAGAACTAGGATACTGAGCACACTTAAACTAAAGGATTTATATTTTCATTAATTTGATACGCTTCTCCACATAGGAAGAACAGACATGCCAACTAGTTACTGACCTGATGCAGACTCATACATAGCTGAAGCAGATGTATATCGCCTTGTTTTGTAACGAGGCTTACATAAAGTGACGTGAAAAGTTAGGCTGGGTTCACAACGCAAGCGGCAGCAGAGCAGAAGCAGCGCGTTAGCAGCGCGTGAGCGTGAACCGCAGCTGCAGAGACACGCGAGTATTCACACTGGAAGCGTTTGAACAGCGTCACAGCAGCGGCTCGAAGCTACATATAAAGTGAGCATTTCTTTACAAAGACAGCTATTTGTTTTTATAATTGGTCATTGTTAAACTTGATAGTCTTGAAAGTTTGTTAAAATGCAAGGTGTACAACACTCACATATAAACGTAAAATAAATAAAAAATAAATAAATAAAAGCCTCGTGTCATCCATTGCTGCACACGAATGAGGGAGGTAAGCTTTGTGTTTTACATCATCTGACGCATGAACATGTTTACAAGACAGCAAACTCGGGTTTGATTTGGGTATGCAAGAGCCTAAATTGCTGTCTGTGTAATAACTAAAATAATGTTTATATATCATATTTTCTGGCTATAGTTTAGTTTTCTATAATATACCATACTTTAACCCAAACTGAATAATTAAAAACAAGTTTAAATGAGTAAATCTTCTATAAATACTTCTACTTCAATTCTTGTTAAAACACACTAGATATGCTTATTCTGTGCATTTTGAGCACTTTTTGTGTGAAATCATATTTATTTTGTCCATCAAAGGTGTACTTTCACTTTAATTGAGCGTTAGCAGCGCAGCAAAAATAGACCCAGCGCCGAAAAGCTTCTGCTCTGCTCCTGCTCCGCGCTGCCGCGCAGCCTCTGCGTGCGGTGTGAACGAACGCTCTCATCTGTTAACATGGACGCCGAAAAAATACGCGCTGCTTCTGCTCTGCTGCCGCTTGCGGTGTGAACCCGGCCTTAGGCAGCCTGAAATCTGCCCCAATGGCTCTCAATTATTGCGCTGCAGTTCCATTTTCCACCACAGATTAACTAGTAATAGTAAAATAGTGGTTGCGCTTTACGTCGGCCACACACTACAAGATATTTGGGGCGATTTTGGACCGATTTCCCCCCTTCTGACAATCCTATAAGTGAAACTGATTTTGGACAGACTTCTGAGACAGCGCAACAGCTTAATGATTTACAGCAAAATGGAGCTTGGGTGATAACTAAGCAAATATTACTATAATACTATATTACTAATATTACTAATACTACAATAGTAGGCTAATTTCTTGCTAGAAATTACACCAAGTGGAAAACATTGGTCAAAAATGTGCATTTGCACACAAACTGGCCACCAACCGCAACTTTCAGATGCCTTTTTTTTTTTTAATCTTTTTTTTATCTTTTTTTATTGATGCCTTGTTACCTTGGAATGCAGCCTCCAAAAGCAGCATTTTTAAGCTTTCAGACGAAGCCACTGAGAGCAGCTCAAGTGTGTCAAAAGGTTGCAGTTCTTGACTTTTATGCAAATATCAAGCAAAAAATGTCTTGAGCATTTAAAAAAGTACAGGTTGTGCCAGAGTTTATGCTCCATTTAGTGTGTAAATCGTATTGTTTACACATTGGACGCTTTGCAGTTATATGTTAAATAGGCTATTGCAGTTTGAATGCTTTCATTGTGATTATACTGGCTGGGTTTACAAGTTTATCAAATTGACAGCATATCTTAGCACATTCAGAAACAAAGCTTGCATCTGTGATCGCTTGTATCTGTGATAGTATATTGTCAGTGTGTTGGAAAAAAACGTATATTAAACATACTCGCTACAGTATGACTTTTCGTTGGTTAAACATTTGCAAGACCTTCAAACAGAAGTAAAGGGTGACCAATAGTAATGAATTATTAAAAAAAATGAATAAAATAAAAAGATGAAATATGGAGATCTGAAAGATTTCTGTGCCTCCATTGACAGTCCACGCAACTACCGCTTTGACGCATCAAAAAGTTCATTAAGAGAATGTAAAACTAATCCATATGCCTTTGAGAAGCTCAAACATGCTGCGTAGCACGACAATGAACCTCATTGGTTCTTGCAGAAGCTCAAACGTTGTTTGAAGGCATGTTCCGAAAATGAACAAAAGTCTTACAGGTTTGGAACAACATGAGGGTGAGTAAATGACAAAATTTAATTTTTTTGGTGAAATAACCCTTTAATGTGATACGATTAAACTGTGCAATATCATGAAACTAGTTTACACAACGCTATTTATCTTCGAAAACATAACTATTAACGTACTTGTTTTAAATGCTTACAAATGAGCAGAAATAGCTATGAACAGTTACAGCAAACTCTATTGCTGGCATTAGACCAGAAATACACAATAATAGTTTCTACTCTCTTCAGACTCCCCATCCTTAAAAAGAAAAACACTGACCGAATCTGGCTGGGGTTGACTGTTATCAGATCCGTCTTCATCCCAACATCACTGTCATTAACCGCTGCCAAATTAAACCTGAAAGAGAGAGAAAACATCATATTAACAGGAAGGATGGATGAATCCAGACGGATGTGTTGTGGTCAGTGAGGGAGCAAGGAATGATGGGATGTGTTTACCGTATGACGAAGTCTGCGCTGTCAATCTCACGTCCACAGCTGCTGTTTTTCAAAATCCCACCACTGCCGACCACAGCACACCGACCCAGACGCCGACCGGACCAGGGGATGTCCTGCACACACACACACACACACACACACACACACACACACACACACACACACACATATATTTCTATCATTATGAGGACATTCCATTGACATGATGATTTTTATACTGTACAAACTGTATATTCTCTCCCTTAACCCTAAATCTACCCATCACAGAAAACTTTTTACATTTGTACATTTTTTAAAAACATGATTTATAAGCTGTTGACCAAGAATGTCCCCACAAGGACAAGGATTTCCCAATCTTTTGCCATCGTATTTTGTCCTCATATTTACCAGAACCACACACACCTCGGGAAGCATACTGTGAAGTGCTGCAGTCATTTTGTATGTTTTTGTTGTGCTTGTTTCATATGGGATGGTTTGATTGACGGCTGTGTTGCGTTTGGTGATGATGAATGATTCTGTGGCATTACAACAAAACTGCAGCCTGAATCTGTCATGAACAGAGAGAGAGAGAAGAGTTTGAGGATCTGAAGTAAAAATACTCAATCTGCATCACAAACACACAGTCAGAACAAACTATATTCAATGAGATCTCTAGGTTTCACATGACAATGGGACTTGCTCAACAACTTCTCTTCTCATGGACATACAATAAAGACCCTAAAGGAATGTGCAACTGAACATACAAGTTGTTTCTGTCGCTCAAATAGCAGATTATTGCACCAAGACAATCAGTACAATCCCCAGGCAATTCATCAAAATGTAAAAAAAAGTGCCTGTCAAACGCATAAGCGTGAATGTAAAGAGATTAGAGACACAAACCTGTTTAGCTCACGCTCAGTTTGGTTTGATTTATACGGGCAGCTCATGAAATCTGAAAGATCCTGCGTGAAACTCTTGAGTTCTATACTGAGAGGGAAACATAAGCATTTATTCAAAGTTGCGGAAAGTGATTTCTGAGAAACGCTGTTGAAAATTTAAATCAACACCTAAAACTATTTTGTGAATATTAGATGTCTGTTCTGTGTGTGTGCTGAAAAAATATCATGTTTGTACAATAGTCCTGCCTCAAAAATGGGAGAAAAAACAAAGTTGATCAGTTGCTTGGGTGTTGATTTCAAATATCAACAGTGTTTTTCAGAAATCGCTTACTGTACGTGGTCAGTCCTGAAATATAACCTAACACTGGCTGATCCTCATTCTCACACACCTTTTGGCTGGTTTGATGACGGAAAACTTGCTTCTGAGTTTTGCACAGTGCAGCTGCTGTAGCGTGTCTGTCATCCCATCTCTGAAAGAAAAACAACCTTATAAAGCTTACTATTTCATATTTGATATGTGAATTTCTAAAGCCTCTATACAGTTGAACGTATTTGAATCACATGGCAAACTTCCACATTATTCAACCCGATCTCACGGCAATTAATTCGTACGTTTTTTGCAAGGTGGCTAACTCCACCTCAAAATTCCACTTACGATTTAGCAAAAAAACGTACGAATTCGTACATTTTTTGCTAAATCATAAGTATTTTACAAGGTGGCTAATTCGACCTTACTCGTACGAATTCGTATGTTTTTTTCTAAATGGTAAGTAGCCTATTTTACAAGTTGCCAAATTCTTATGAATTCGCCCGAGCGGCCTACCACTAACCCCGCCCCTAAAACTACCCGTCATGGGGTTTAGACAAATCGTATGAATTCGTACAAATTAGCTACCTCAAAAAATCCGTACGAATTGGTTGTGAGATAGCGGTGAAATTATGACATTAAAGGTGCGTTCACGCGGCCTCGTAATTCCTGTAGTTGCAGATTCTAGCTTGTAAAAAGCATTCACGTCCTCGTAGAGCTCGTAATTACAGCTTGTAAGCTGGGAGTTTTCTGAAAGCTCCCACATGTACCACGTGGCCGCTGTACCACCTGACCGCTGTATATTCATTTAGGCGTTGATAGTGGTGCCACGGAAACGCATAATTCCCTGTCCAAAGACCAAAAGGACGTGAACAGCTCCGAATATAACGTCACGTGTTGTCATTTCAAGAATCCGGTAAATACGAGGTGACGTGAACGCAGCATAATGCAGCTGTTTGTAATCATGTTTTTTGGATGTAACCAAATTGTTTCTTTCTGAATTATTACAATTATGTTTTCCTTAAAATCAAACGTAACTATATTATATTAAACCAATGTATTTTCCCTTTAAATGGACTTAATATGATTTTTTACATACATTAACATACCCTCACAAATATGCAGTTACAGTATGTACACCAAAAAAAGCAAACAAATAAATAACATTTTGTTTAACTTTACCAACTGCACTTCACATGATGACAATACGAACATATCTGTCTCATTTGTTGAATATGACAATAAAATAAGAAAGTATGTAAGAAATTAATGTCAGAAACGCCTTCTGTTATCGGTTGATTGTTTAGACTTTGTTTAGCAAGTAAAAGCAGTTGGCGTACCGCACGAGGACAGTGCTGCCAATTTAGCGATTTTGTCACTAGATTTAGCGACTTCCTCACCCCTTTTGACACTTTTTTCATAGGCCTGGCGACAACTTCTTGGACAAACCTTTTCTAGATTCCGTGACTCTCCCACTGATCTATATATTAATATAGATCAGTGGACTCGCCAGTATGACGTCATCTAGCGACATTTAGCAACCAGTTTTAAGTACTTTCAACTGAAAGCAATGGGCAACATTGTGCATGTGCAAGGACACCCGCAAAACATGAGTTGGCCCCTCCCACCAGCAGTGATGTCATGTAGCCTATGAAAATGTATTGTCCACTTGCTGCAACACTGTGATTCCGCCTCCCCATTTACATACAGTAATTGCTCTGATTTTGCATGCTAGCATTGTATTGAGGCATTTGATATAACATAAGATTTTGATACAGGCTATGTATATAATTTTTTTTAATTGTTTTTATAGATGGCTGTAATATCTTTACATGATATTTATTCAAACACATTAATGAAGATATCACTATTTATGGTCACTGAATGGCTTTTCTGAGGTGAATTAAAGCTGTTTTATTGATGTCTTTCTGCGGTTGAAACACTGTTTGATCGATTACATGAGACATGATTCATTTCAGTAAAGTTGATCTGTGTCTTTCAACAGTCCTGATGATTCATGTTTATTTCGCGCCAATTAGTGACGATCGGTTCACCTACAAAACTGAGGCACTATCTGTCACCACACATTAAAGATCGCCAAAACGACATTTATTGTAAAATTTCGTGGTAAAAATCGATATATAAATATAATTCGAAAGTCTAGACTTTGTTTCAAAAGTAACAAAGCTTATTGTGATTATTGGATGAACGTCCAACTTCAGCTTGCTTCGATCACACTTTTTGCTGTGAAATCTTTACAGATTTTTATTACGTAAACGTTAGAATAGCTTTTATATTGTTAGTAATGATTGATTATCCATCGTCGTTTTTTTTAAGAAAAATAATGAGCATCAAATATGATCATCAGGCTTTTGAGGAAGGTTTATTTGTTTGTCTCTCAATCATCATTTTATTGCATTGCATTGTTTTAAAACTACAGAACTACAACCCGTATTTGGGTCTTTTTAAAGGGTGGAGCAGTTCTTGAAAAACAGGATGTACAACATTGTTCTCAAGGGTAAACATTTCATGTCAATGAAACCAGTAACCCTAAATCTCCCGTGAATTTTTTTGATCTGTTGATTCAGGAACAAGTCTATATGTGTATTACAGCAAAACTATATCACTGATGCTGAACAATGCTCACTGTAAAATAAACCGCTAGTGAACAACTGTGTACACTTTTTCCTTGTTCCAAATGCCATTTCACTTGGATATACACTTTCGCAACTTCCGTTTCGTGCCAATAATCTTTATTCCATCTGAAAACTAACACATGATAATTTAGTGCTACGATTTAATAAACAAGAAACGTAAGAATCTCATTTTAATCGTCACAAAAAGCTAGACAGCAAATATGTCCAAACCTATTTAAAATATTAAGATATTACAAACATTGACATTGTGTACAATGCGTATCACGAATTAGCACATTATCAAACTTGTGGAACAGTTTATGCAGAAACGCAGCAAATGTTTAAACGTCATATTTTCACAACAAATCGAAAGATTTATTTGAAGAGCAGCTAGAGAGTGAAACACCTGTGCACGAACTAAACAATCTTATCTCTGAATCAGCGTTGGTCCAGTTCTGATCAACTTTACTCTACAGCATAACAAATCGAAAACATTTCTATTCTGATTAAAATTATAATGATGTTTCAACCTAAAAATGACATTTAAATACCAATACACGTTTATTTCTTTGGTTACATTTAGTACACTGCAAGTCTTAATGCACAGTCACAGATTCGGTCTTTTGACCATATCCGATTTTTTTGGACGACGTGCTTACATGTCCTTTCATATATTGACATGGAATTTATATAGAAACCCTTTTAATACAATAGTTACATCCCTACATCAAAATAATACAAATTCTTCACGACAATATAGGCTACGTACGCAGCTCCGCTGGAAGCGTGTGAGCTGAATAATACTCGGTTAGATATTTGTTAAACATCACAGCTTCTGGATTCGAAACCCCTGTCCTATACTAGGATTTTGTAGTCATTAAAAACAAATGCGTTCACCAGTGATTGAATATCAAGGGCAGGTACAAATTTGTGTGCGTTTTATTTTGTGGTTTCAATGGAACTAATAGGTAGGGCTGAAGCGCGCATCTGTGCACGAGCCGTCATCACTGACAACAGCGGCAACGAGCATTCAGTGTGATTTCAAGAGCAACACATTTCAGATCGCCTTTTATTTAACACAAACAAATGAAACAATACTCTGCCAGTCAACTAGGGATGTTCCGTTTATTATAGGTACGTCTGTACCGCGAAATTATTAAAAAAACCTCACTTTTCAATGACGCAGGAGTAGCATTTACAGGGGAATATCGCTTACACGGCAGAGCAAACGCACGTATCCGATTTATATCTGATTTATTTCCGCATATGAATGAGACCTGAAACCGATCTGTGAATATCGGAATCCTGCTTACACGGTCGTGACTCATATCCGATCTGTGCCACATGGGAGGAAAAAATCAGAATTGGGTCTCTTAACCAATTGAACAACTTCATGACAGCAAGCATATCATTAAAAAAACTTATTTAATAACACTTATAAACTAGTATAAGACTTTATTAGTTATTATAGGGTGAACTCAGGGCGATTGGGACACTTTTTGCCACTGAGATGACTTGGAAAGGGAGTGCCAATCACAGATTTAATTTAATTTAAATAGCGATTATTGAATCACAATGAATATTGAGATAAAAGCGCTCACCTGGACGAGTGTGTGTTGGGTGTGTAGTAAAATATCACACACACACCCTGAAAGAGGATCAGGACCATCAGCAGCCTGACGATCCACTGGAGAGACGCCAATGCCATCACGCCTGCACTAGTGTGTGAGTGTGAGATTGAGTGGTTAAAGGCGATACACACACACACACACACACACACACACACACACGCACAACTCCTCCCCTCTCAAACTTGCTGATTTGTAATTTGTGTTGTGCGATTTTGTTCGTTTTTACATATTGTACAAAATGGTTTTAATGTGACTTTATAATTTTATTTTTAAAGAATTTTCGAAGGAAAATAGAAATACATTATTTTATCATACTCAAAAATAAAAGTGGCTTTGATAAGTTCTATGGACCCCTAAAAACACGCAGTGGCGTGTTTAGGTTATTGGGCATATATGCGCATGATTTTTCCTGTGGAAATATCTAAAACTTCCCTTATGTTTCCAGTTCCAGTTAACTAATCCATATATTACATTTTTTTTTTTTTTTTTTTTTTTTTTTTTTACCTTTATTTAACCAGGAAGTCTCATTGAGATTTACAATCTCTTTTGTGAAATCTGCTCGTGTGATAGTGGCCGGCCTGAGGAGAAATCAGACATGAAGTTCTCAGAAACTCAGAAAAAGTTTCAGTGTGAGTTAAGGTCCGGTCATTCAGTTGCTTTGCGAAACTTCGCGGACAAAATCAAGTTATTTCAATAGGAATCCGCGCGTCCGGAACTTTCAAGTGAAGCCTAATTTTTATACTCGACGCGTCTGCAAATTCGCTTGGGTGCGCGCGACAAAAATGGTCATCGCGGCGTTGCCAGAATTGTGCATTGAGTGCATGCAAACCCATTTCGAGTGGCGGTGTGCACGGGAAGTTCTGTAACTTTCCGCGCGGCTCTGCATCCGAAGATGCACTAATGCGAGGCGAATCTGGCCGAGCATGCAAGTCTGACTACACTGGCACCCAGTTTGCGTGTCTAAATTAGTTGCTTACATTTACAAAAAATCACCATACAGGCGGTGTTTATGGTATCGAAACCATTAAAGGACAGTACAAACAATGAATTTAAACAACTTTACAGTTCAAATAATACTGATTGACAAAAACAAAGTTTTGTATAGTTTTATTTAAAAATAAATCTCACATTAAGCCATTTTTGTAAGGAAAGGGAGTCAAGATTATAAATGTATTTATATAAATATGATCCATCAGCTGAATGAAAACGAAATTTCACGCTCTAACAGTTGGTGACGCTTATAGAACGGCAGAAATATAGCGATTACCCTGGTAAACCCTGTAAACAACACAGCTGTGCTTTTTAGAAATGTGACAAATTTGCAGGAATTATATAAACACCATAGGTAAACATTGTCATAGTTCATCAACAGTATCATATTGATTGCGAACTCCTTTGAAAACGTAAAACGTGCAACTGCATCGTGTTTTTATTTCGTAACATGCAGCGTTCACAGTTAAATCACTGCATTTCAAAGAGATTTCAGACATAGTCTTGAGTGCGTGTCTGTGAAGAACAGGGCTGCAGGTGTAGTGTCAGCGCCCCCTGGCTGTGGAGCTGCAGCAGCCGCACAAACTCCTCCGGCATCTTGTGCATATAGGGGTGCGGCTTCAGCTGGTCGTAATAATGATACGGAACCGGACGCTCCTGCAGGTCGCTGTCGAATGGCCAGAATCCATAAACGTGCACATGCTCACACAGTTCCATCGCTGTGCTGATCATAATAAACCCTGAGGAGAGCCGGACCTCCCGTATGCCACGCCCCTTCCAGAAACGGTCCAGTTTCCGCAGGTAATAAGGGCTGTAGAACACCACCGGCTGCTGAGGTCTGATTGGCTGGAGGACTTTGAGAGCTTTCATTGACAGTGACGTGCAGAATGTGTAGGCAAAGGCGGGAATAATGAGGGAGGCGTTTCCGTACACACTGACCCGCTCCACAAACGGATCCGGATTCTTTTCCAGGTCGTTGTATCTTTAGACACACAAACAACATCTAAAAAACACAATTGAAAAAAAAACAAAAAACAATATGCCTGTATAGGTGTGTTGCAAGTATGATAATAAAATGTCGTTTATAATTACAATTTAAAATAATCTGACTAAGAGGAGTGTGTGTGGATACTGACTCTTTCTGAATCTGAGTGGGGTTGATGGTTACCAGATCCGTCTTCAGTCCAACATCACTGTCATTAACATGAGCCAAATTAAATCTGAAAGAGAAAGAGAAAACTTTTTCCACAAAACAAGTGCTTCTCCCATTTTTTAAAATTAAACTATATTAAACATAAGTGGTGTCATCCAAGTTACATTAATGTTGGGATCTGCATTTGTGTCACAGTTATTAATTTGATGTGCATTGTTTTTATTTTTAAGGACTTTTAGTACGTTTATCTTTGGTTCCTGTTTCCTCATTCCTATGTTCCCATTTATCAGTTACCATGGTTTTTCATTATATGATTGATTAGCACACATCTGTCTGTATTTTGTGTGTATATATATATATATGCCCTCAGTTTTGTTCAGTTCTTTGTCTGGTGTTATTTGCGTTAACGAGATATATTTGTGTATATCAATGGAATACAACCTTTTGTGTAACCCACTTATTTTCAAGCTATCTTCCTCATTGCCTTCCTTTTCATCTTAATCTGTGACAGAACACCACACCACCAAAATGTATAAACTGTAGCAGCGATCAATGTTGCCCCAGTAAGAAGCTGCAAAGGACTAAGAGGGGGAATTATTTTGAATTTCCAGGGTGGCAGAAGTTTGGAGGACTGTGTGAGGAGTTTGTTAAAATCCGCCACCGTGCGACATGATGATCACACCTTCATGGAAGGTTGGTGTGGGCTGGACAAGGATATCCCCTTCCTGATGTCAAAGGGGAATACCAACTGGAGCTTAGAAGAGTACACCAACTTCGCTCTGTGGGTGGACATTGTCCAACCCCACCTCGTACTCATCATCACATCACAAAATCCAGAGCCCAGCCAGCCATCACCCCGATGAATGATGCCAGAGCCCACCGCAGACGGAGGGCTAGAGCCTGCCACAATCACAGTGCCAGCAGTCAGGACTGAGCCAAGGATCATCCCAGAGCCCAAGCAAGTTGTATTGTCTGATCAGGACGTGTGATTACTCATGGAGTACGAGAGAATGGAAGAAGACCCTGCCCACACTCCCACTACTGAGTTTGAGCTGAAGCTGGCCTTTGCTAATATTTTTGAGGAAATGGAAGAGGATTTTTTTCTTGGTTCTCTTATCACCGCTGGTCCCCCTCTAGCTCTAAGTCTCCTGTGCCCCCGCTGTTTCCGCCTAGATCTAAGTCTCCTATGCCCCCACTGATTCCGCCTAGCTTTAAGTCTCCTGTTCCCCCATTGGTCCTGCCCAGCTCCAAGTCCCCTTTGCCCCCACTGGATCCACCCAGATCTAAGTCTCCTGTGCCCCCAGTGGTTCCGTCCAGATCTAAGTCTCCTGTGTCCCCGCTGGTTCCGTCCAGATCTAAGTCTCCTTTGCCTCCACTGGTTCCGTCCAGATCTAATTCTCCTTTGCCCCCACTGGTTCCGTCCAGATCTAAGTCTCCTTTGCCCCCACTGGTTCCATCCAGATCTAAGTCTCCTTTGCCCCACTGGTTCCGTCCAGATCTAAGTCTCCTGTGCGCCCACTGGTTCCGTCCAGATCTAAGTCTCCTTTGCCCCCACTGGTTCCATCCAGATCTAAGTCTCCTTTGCCCCCACTGGTTCCGTCCAGATCTAAGTCTCCTGTGCCCCCACTGGTTCCGTCCAGATCTAAGTCTCCTGTGCCCCCACTGGTTCCGTCCAGATCTAAGTCTCCTGTGCCCCCACTGGTTCCATCCAGATCTAAGTCTCCTGTGCCCCCACTGGTTCCATCCAGATCTAAGTCTCCTTTGCCCCCACTGGTTCCGTCCAGATCTAAGTCTCCTGTGCCCCCACTGGTTCTGTCCAGATCCAAGTCTCCTGTGCCCCCACTGATTCCACCTAGCTTTAAGTCTCCTGTTCCCCCATTGGTCCTGCCCAGCTCTAAGTCCCCTGTCCCTCAGCTCTAAGTCTCCCCCACTGGTTCCTTCCAGATCCAAGTTTCCTTTGCCCCCACTGATTCCACCTAGATCTAAGTCTCCTTTGCCCCCACTGGTTCCACCCAGATCTAAGTCTCCTTTGCCCCCACTGGTTCCGTCCAGATTTAAGTCCCCTTTGCCCCCACTGGTTCCTCCCAGATCTAAGTCTCCTGTGTTCCCACTAATTCCACCTAGCTTTAAGTAACAGGAGACTCACCCCATTGGTCCTACCCAGCTCTAAGTCCCCTGTCCCTCAGCTCTAAGTCCCCTGTACCCCCACAGGTTCAGTCCAGCTCTAAGTCTCCTGTGTCTCCAGAGTTTCTATCCAGCCTACTTCTCCCAACTTGTCAGCTCCGCCTTTGGGCTCCACCTTGGTCCCCATCACACTGGTTATGGCTCAGTCTTCTGGCACCCTGGCTCCATCTCAGACCCTTGTCGCTGCGTCTCTGCCATTGTCATTGTCTGCCATTGTCATGTTGTCCCATCAGCTCTCCATCTAGGTCTCCTCCTCCATCAGCAAAGTATCTTTCCATCATCTCCATGGTTTCGTTGGCCAAAATTCCACCATGGCTCCTCCCTCCACTGACTTCGCAGTGGGCTTTTATCCTGGCTGTACTCTGAATCCTTGCCTCCCTGACTCCTCTCTCCATCAACACCACCCTGATTTCTTCTGCTGGAGCTTCTTCTGGGTTCCTGTCCTTCGCCTCCAGAGCTTGTAGGTCATGATATATGGAACACTACATTTAAATAATGGATAACAAAGAGTAAACACTGGTGTCATTATTTGCACATGTTAATGGAGGACACAAAAATCATGCAAATACAACTATACAGTTAAAATGGATTTCTCCAATACATACACAAATGGCTCTTGAATTTAAAAAGCAATGTAAAGCAATCGATGGAAAAAGACTTCTGGATTAAAGCATCCGTCACCATGTTCTGCTAGTTAGTGGTGTGTGAGTTTTATGTTCACAGTCATTGTTATAGTTTGACTTCATGAAGAGTGTGACGTTTTTACAGTGTTGTTTGTTTGAGTGGCCCAGCAAGTCAATGTCTTTTCCAGGGCTGTATCTTCTGCATCTGTTTTATTCGGCATACTAGTTAAGCATTCACAAAAGAATTTGCTCTTTTAAAATTTTCTGTAATAACTGATTGCACAGCAACAACAGATATTGCCAGCTGAATATGGCACACCCCTTAGCAAATAAGAGACGGTGGGTCCTGTGGTTTCAGTGGAAATCTGTCTAACTATTAACAAACTGTACAGTGATTAACCATTTGAAGTATTCACAGAGAAACTACCTGCAGTTCAAAGTCTCTGATCTTCTGGGGCCGGTTGCACCAGCTGTGCGCAAGTTACAACGTAGCCTAGTTTCGACGTAAATGGGCACTAAGTTACAACTTACACACTACTAAATATTTTTGCGTTGCACCATTAAACTTAGTTTAAACGTAACTATACGTTCTAACTAAATATTTACGGAAGCCTCTGTCCATGAATAACGGTCGGAATAAGATGTCAGCCAGGGGTACGTTTCCCAAAGCGAACTATGGTCGCAAGTTCCGTCGTTACCAATAGAGTTCAATGGGACTTACGACCATGGTTCACCAGCGATGCTTTCGGGAAACTCACCCCAGATTAGATCACATCGATGAGCTCGTAATTGATCATGAAGAGCCGCAAGTTCGTCGACCAGTTTTACGAGACAGACATCATCCGTTGGATATTTATGATGATGTCAACATATATGCTCGTTTGCGCTTTAAAAGAGAGGGAATAATGCGGATAACGGACTTGATAGCGTCTGATATTCAGCACGAGACAGACAGAAACGGCGCTCTCTCCCCAAGCCTTCAAGTGTGTGTCGCCTTACGGTTTTTTGCAACTGGATCGATGCAAAATGTAGTAGGCGATTGCATACAGATCCATAAATCTACAGTATGTAGAGTGATCCGCAGGGTGTCACTTGCCTTGTGTCGCCACATGAACAACTACGTGTGTATGCCAAGCATAAACGCACAAAATACGAACAGGCAAAAATTCCATGCCATTGCCAGTTTCCCTGATGTACTTGGCTGCATTGATGGGACACAAATCAGGATAAAAGCACCCACAGTAGATGAGAATGTGTTTGTGAATAGGAAGGGCTTCCATTCACTAAACACCCAAGTCATCTGTGACCCGAGTTTATGTTTTTTAAACTGTGTTGCGAGATGGCCAGGTTCAAAGCACGACAGTTTCATCCTAAGAAGATCAAACATCTTTGAAAAATTTGATTCTGGGGAGTATCGTGGCATTCTGCTGGGTGATTCTGCCTACCCACTTAAAAAGTGGTTGATGACACCATACTTAAACCCTTCCACACAGGCAGAGGAAAAATTCAATTCTGCACATACCAAAACACGAGTAACAGTGGAAAGAAGTATAGGTGTATTAAAAAGGAGGTGGTCATGTCTTCATAGGGGTATGCGACAGCAGATTTTAATTTGTTTGATTATTTTATCAGTTTAGACTGGCTAATATTTCAGATAAAGTACAAGTTTTGAATACACTCCAAATGTGCTCGTTAGGAATTGCAATGGAGCCAGAGAGAGCAGCAAAGGTGATAGGAGCATGCATTGTATTGCATAATTTGGCCATGCTGTGGAAAATGCCAGCTGATGATCTGGGAGATGAAGAGATTGACGAGGTCCCGGAAGAGCACTGCAGACAACTTCAAGACCCAGAAGTGCAAGAGGGTGTAACTGTCAGGCGTTTCATCACACAGAATCATTTCACTTAAACTACACTATAACACATAATTGTCCTTTTTATATATCGTAAATATTAAGTCCATACACAAATTATTTACAATAACTAATCTTTTTTTAAGCTGTATTATTTTCATAGACTATTTTTAATTAAACCTCCATTTATTGTAGATATGACTCATCTCACCTCATTCTTCATCAACACAATTTGTAATCTAATATCTCTCAGTTGTGAATTCAATGACATATCCGAAAATATATTTATTGTAAAATATTTCTTCTTGTCAAATTTATTTCATGGTGTCTGCACACACATATTCAATAACAATACAATTACAAGAATAATAAATACTAAAACATAAATGTTGTTGTGCAAACAAGTTATTAAATATACTAATAATGAACAGTAGCCTATATGTCTTAACAATTACACTTTAACCATTAGCCTTAAACAATTGGCAATTAAACTATCAATATGACTACATTTCAACGATGTTGAAGGAGTAGCCAAGAGGCTTTAACTCCTCTTGTAATTTAATGATTTCTAGGTTTAGTTTCACATTTTCGAGTTCTATCTTTTTCCGTTCACTTTTTATTTTCAAGATCTCCTCTTCAACTTTGGCACATTCTAGTTTGATAAGCTTACAGCGGCTATAGTTTATGTCTTCATCCTGCTCATTTGGACGTTTCCTTTTCTTTGTATTTTCGACTAGTGGTTCTTTGTCTTGTGTGCTGTCTGGACGGTCTGTACGAAGGACAGGCAGATCTCCCGCTGATGCTGGCGCTACAATGTTATCAGCGCAAGTTTCTGTCGCGAGTTGGCTGACTTGATGCAACACCTGCCGATGAATAAACAAGAACTTGCTTTTGTAATTTTACAGAATTGTGTCCTAATTCACTTTGCTTTAAAGTATGAAGTGTATAATAATAATAATAATAATAATAATAATAATAATATAAAAAATGTTGACTCTTTTCTGTCACAACTGTGAGTCAGAAAATACAGATTTTTTCCCCGTTCCGTGGCTTTCATATTTGCTCATATGACTGGCACAATATGTATTTTTAGGAAACATTATAAGAATAAAATAATAAGAAACTATGAATACTTTGAGCAATGTCGTCTGTGGCTTCACTTCCACTTTCAACTCCAGTGATTCCGCAGACGGTGGGTGAGTTGTCGCCAATTATTTCCAGGATAACGGTTGAATATGGGCTAGGCCCAGGTCTCAGACCACCTCCAGTGGGCACATGTTTTGTGCGAGGAAAATCCTCGATTGCTTGTGTCTTAAGGTCGCTCCACTTCTTCCTAACTTCCTTTATCTCCCTCTGCTCACAGCCTTTTGCATTTATTTTGTTTGTTATATCCTGCCAAATCTCACCTTTTTTTTTTTTTGTGACAGATGAGTTTAATTTGCTTTCAAGGACTGTTTTGTTTTCTTTGTATCCATCAATTAAAATAAGAATTTCTTCAAATTTTTCTTCCTGTTTCTTTTCTCCTCCATGTGTGGGATAGATATTTTCAATTAAAAGTGTAATGTTTTGAGTTCGAAAAAGTTTGCTTTAACGTTTTTTTTAACTTTCAGTTTAGGCCAGTCAAGAATGAGTTTGAAATTACGCGCTGTTCAGACTATTTCCTGTTTACCTATTAGAAGGCTTGTGATTGGGTTAAGAAAAATAGACGTCATTCTATGCGACAACGCATTACTTTACGGAGAGCTTAAGACCTACTAGCGTTCTGCCTTAAGAACAAATGGTGCAACCGAATAAACTACAGAGTTAGTTATAAACTAGCTAGTAGTTATTAAGCCTCTAGTTTGGACTTTACGTTCCAGTTTAAGTAAGAACTTACGAACGGCTGGTGCAACCCTACCCTGGTCTGTAGATGTAGCTCAGGTTCCTCCAACATGCGCTTGTGGGATTTTTCCACCCGATTTCTGGTCCATATAAATCACTTTGATTGAGTACATTGTTGTGGGGAGCAAGGAATGATGGGATGTGTTTACCGTATGACAAAGTCTGTGCTGTCAATCTCACGTCCACAGCTGCTGTTTTTCAAAATCCCACCGCTGCCGACCACAGCACACCGACCCAGACGCCGACCGGACCAGGGGATGTCCTGCACACACACACACACACACACACACACACACACACACACACACACACACACACACACGTATTTCTATCATTATGAGGACATTCCATTGACATGATGATTTTTATACTGTACAAACTGTATATTCTCTCCCTTAACCCTAAATCTACCCATCACAGAAAACTTTCTACATTTGAAGATTTCAGATGCAAAAGCCTCTAAGTGCCATCTGAAATTTTCTTCTAAAGTGAGCATTTTTATCAAGCGCGTGTGTTTACGTTCAGTTATTTCACTTTAATGGCAATGAAAAGGACCTATTAATTGCCATTAAAGTGAAATTACTGAACCTAGACATACGAGCTTGATGATAAAGCTAATTTTTAGAAGAAAATTTCAGATGGCACTTAGAGGCTTTTGCATCTGAAGTCTTCATTTGTACATTTTTATAAAAACATGATTTATAAGCTGTTGACCAAGAATGTCCCCAAAAGGACAAGGATTTCGGATATTGCCATCTTTGTGGATACATTTTGTCCTCATAACGTAGGGTTTCCCAGAGCCACACACACCTCGGGCAGCATACTGTGAAGTGCTGCAGTCATCTTGTATGTTTTTGTTGTGCTTGTTTCATATTCGATGGTTTGATTGACGGCTGTGTTGCGCTTGGTGAGGATGAATGATCCTGTGGCGTTACAACAAAACTGCAGCCTGACTCTGTCATGAACAGAGAGAGAGAGAAGAGTTTGAGGATCTGACATGTAACATCACAAACACACAGTCAGTACAAATCATATTTGAGAATTTCATGAGATCTCTTCTAATTGCTGAGGTTTCACATGGCAATGGGACTTGCTCAAATGCTGCTGTCACTCAAATAGCAGATTATTGCACCAAGACCATCAGTACAATCCCCAGGCAATTCATCAACTCGAGAAAAAAATGTAAACCTTGAATGAAATGTTAAGCCACTTTGGACAAAATGTGTCTGTCCAACACATAAGCGTGAATGTAAAGACATTAAAGACACAAACCTGTTTAGCTCACGCTCAGTTTTGTTTGATTTGTACGGGCAGTTCATGAAATCTGAAAGATCCTGCGTGAAACTCTTGAGTACTATACTGAGAGGGAAACAGAGAGATTAATTAAACGGTGCAGAAAGTGATTTCTGAGAAACGCTGTTGAAAATTTAAATCAACACCTAAAATTACTTTCTGAATATTAGATGTCTGTTCTGTGTGTGTGCTGAAAAAAAATAGTGTGTTTGTACAATAGTCCTGGTTCAGAAAATAGGAGAAAAAGCAAAGTGGATCATTTGCTTAGGTGTTGATTTCAAATATCAACAGTGTTTTTCAGAAATCGCTTACTGTACGTGGTCAGTCCTGAAATATAACCTAACACTGGCTGATCCTCATTCTCACACACCTTTTGGCTGGTTTGATGACGGAAAACTTGCGTCTGAGTTTTGCGCAGTGCAGCTGCTGTAGCGTGTCTGTCATCCCATCTCTGAAAGAAAAACAACATGATTTCGCTAATTAACCTTATAAAACGTACTTTATCATGTTTGATATGTGAATTTCTAAAGCCTCAACAGTTGAACGTATTTGAATCACATGCAAACTTCCACATTAATTATTCAACCCGTCTCAAGGCAATTCATAAATTTTTTGCAGGGTGGCTAACTCCACCTCAAAATTCAACTTACGATTTAGCAAAAAACATACGTATTTGTACATTTTTTGCTAAATCATAAGTATTTTATGAGGTGGATAATTCATACGACCTTACTTATACAAATTCATAAATTTTTGGCTAAATTGTAAGTTGCCAAATTCGTATGAATTCGCCCGAATGGCCTACCCCTAACCCGCGCCCCTAAACCTACCCATCACTGGGGTTTAGACAAATCGTATGAATTCGTACAAATTAGCTACCTCATAAAATACGTACGAATTGTGAAATTATTACAAATAATGCAGCTGTATGTAATCATGTTTGTTGAATGTAACCAAATTGTTTCTTGATGAATTGTTTGAAGATATATCACTAGTTTGCTAATTAGTTTATGGTCACTGAATGGCTTTTCTGAGGTAAATTAAAGCTGTTTTATTGACGTCTTTCTGCAGTTGAAACACTATTTGAGTGATTACATGAGACATGATTAATTTCAGTAAAGTTGTTCTGTATCTTTCAACTGATGATTCATGTTTATTTCGCGCCAATTAGTGACGATCGGTTCACTTACAGAACTGAGGCGCAACAGCGATCTGTCACCACACATTAAAGATCGCCAAAATGACATTAATTGTTTAAATTTCATGGTAAAAATTTACATAATTCGAAAGTCTAGACTTATTGTGATTATTGGATGAACGGCTTGCTTCGATCACGTGTCTTTTGCTTTGAAATCTTTACTGATTTTTATTAGCCTACGTAATGTATATGTAATGTACATAAATGTTAGAATAGCTTTTATATTGTTAGTAATGTTTATCCATCGTCGTTTTTTTTTTTTTTTTTGGAAAAATGAGTATCAAATGAAGAGTTTGGTTCCAAAACACTATAAATCCATTTTTGATTAATTTGAGTAAAAATGTGTTTTCTTTACCAAGAAAGTGGCAAGATGAAAACCACTATTTTCTGTTTCAAACTTTCACAAAGCATCTTTAGGTTATAATAACATTAAAAATTCAAAGGAGGATCAATGCAGGCAAACTGAGGTAACTTTCCTGACAGCAAGATCACGTGTAACACAGAAAAAACATCAATCTGTTCCCCGATTGGAATTATGTGCTGCACTAACAGGAGCTCAGCTTGCCAAAGTACTCAAAACTGAATTGACCCTGCCCATACGGCAAACAATTTTGTGGACTGACTCAATCACTGTCCTCACATGGCGACAATCTGACTCTAGCCGATTCAAAGTATTTGTCAGGACTCGGGTAGCAGAGATCCAGGATCTCACAAAGCAACACAGGTGGCGGTATGTACCCTCCACGAGTAATCCAGCTGATGACATCACTCGGGAATGAGTCTCTGTGATCTCTGCCCTGGAAGCTGCTGGTGCCAAGGTCCACTTTTCCTGAAAGATCCACCCGATCTGTGGCCTGAATGCCCCAGTCCAGAGGAAGTAGATAATAACGAACTTCATAAGACTGGTTCCAGTACTCTGGCCTGCTTCGCATCCTCTGATTACAGTCAGTTTAAGAATCTGGAGGAGCTAATCAAGTCCACGGCTCTTCAAGGGAGGGCCGATGGTAAGCCCAAACCCAGTGAGTACAGAAGGGCAGTAATTAGTGTTTTGCAGCAAGCGCAGCAGGAATGCTTCCCGTCAGACTTAAAACAACTGAGGAGTAAGCCGCTTGCCCGCAGCAGTCGACTGAATTTTAGTCGGTGGACGCTTACGACATAGTCCCTACCTGGAACCTGACAAGTTCAAGTTCATTTTATTTTAGAGCATATTTAAATCAGCCACAAGAGTGACCAAAGTGCTGTACATTAAAATCAAACAAATAAACAAATAAAACAATAAAAAGAAACATAAATATTAAACCAGAGATAAGCAAGACCATAATACAATGTAATAAGAAAAGGATATTAGAAGTCCCGGTCCTGAGAAGGTGTTCGCCAAACTCCGCTGTAAATACTGGGTTGTACGTGGAAGAGAGGCCATAAAGCGTCTGCAAGCGAGAGTGTGCACAGTGCCAGAAATGGAGAAAAAACCCAAGGTACCTAAAATGGCGGACCTCCCATCGGCAAGAGTACGCCTTTTCAAGCCCGCCTTTTACTCCACTGGCATTGACTGTTTTGGTCCCTATACTATCAAAACGGGTAGGCGCAATGAGAAAAAAATGGGGAATAATATTCAAATGCCTCACCACCAGAGCAGTATACTCACTCCTTCCTCATGGCCCTCAGACGGTTCACGGCTAGGCGAGGGAAACCTCATGAGCTCTTGTCAGATCAGGGCACAAATTACAGCTCTTGCCCACATCTGCAGAGACAATTAGCTAAACAGCAGATTGAATTCCATTTCAACCCTCCCAACTCAACACACTTTGGAGGCTGCTGGGAGCGAAAAATTCGATCTTTGAAAAATGCGCTGATGGTTACTCTAGGTACTCAATCAGTGATTTTTGAGGTCCTTCAAACTGTGCTGGTGGAGATTGAAGGAATCTTGAACTCAAAACCACTGGGATATACTTCATCCGATGTTTCTGATCCTGACCCCATTACTCCAGATTGTCTCCTAATGGGGCGGCCAGATGCTTCACTTCCCCTGGCAGTATACCCCCAGTCCGAGCTGGTCATCCAACATCTATGGCGACAGCCAGATCCTTGCAGACCAGTTCTGGAGACATTACCTCAAATTCTACCTCCCAGGGGTCTCATTTATAAAACTTTGCGGAGATTTCATCCTAAAATTGTACGTATGCGCAAAAGCTAGATTTTGCGTACGCACAAAAAAAATCAGAGTTATAAAACCATGCGTACGCCAGAACCTGCGCACAAATCCCTTTATGAATCCCAGTCAGCGGAAGATTGTGCGTACGTGCATCTCCACCGTGTCTCCTCCCCGAAATCACCATATATGGAGATTACGACGCCTAGTTTTACTATGCATAACCTCATCTGCATATCATTTCCATACATATTCCCATCCACGTGACACCACGCCATCAAAGGCACAAGACAATGGAAAATATTAGATATGGATTATAAATGCCATTTGTGCCACACATTATATTGATAAAGATTATCCAATATCCTTTTTATGTTTTAGAATAAATACACTGTAAAAAAAATCCCAGTAAAATTTACGGTAAAAAAATGGCAGCTGTGGTTGCCAGAACTTTATCGTAAAAAATACAGTAGCAACGTTAAAAAAATCTGTTAAATTTACGGTAAAATAACGTATTTCATTAACTGATATAATGTTAATTTACCAACCTAATGAAGTACTACTATCTGTTTTGTACCTTTATAATACACTGACAGTCACCAAACACAGTGGTGATAAGAGTCACATGATGAATCAAAGTTCATCACAAGCAGATTTTCCACAAGCTGAGAAGGACAGCACTAACCTATAGAAGGTGCACACAGTGTCATTCACACACACACTAAACACCATCATGGTAACATGCATGAAATTTTAAAAATGCAATAAACATTAATTTAACAACATTAGATGTAATATAAAACCCTAATGTACATAACTAATTAGAAAAAAAATGAGAAAAACTAAGAAAAAACAGAGTTATTTCAATGAAAATATATCAAATGTGAAGTGTCATGCAGGGAATTGTGGGAATGTCAATTTACGGTTTTTCACTGTAAATTTTACAATGAATTGTTATTTTTCACTTCCAAACTGTGAATTTAACAGTATTTTACCATAAAATTACATTAAATGTACCGCTAGATCTATTACAGTTATTCACCGTATATAGTATGGAAACTTTCTGTAAACCAATTGACAGTTTTTCACCGCAGCATTTTTACAGTCTTTTACTGTTAAAATCACGGTCATTTTTTACAGTGCAAAATATCGATAAAAACAAAATTATATAAAATACTTAAGATAAAGGTTTTAGAATAGAGCTGATTCATTCATTTCCACTGGCCAAATAGTATTTTAATAGTTTTAAACAATTCAAATCATATTTATACAGTTTTGCTGATAAGGTGAACACTATGGAAGCCCGTTTCCGCCACAAAAAAAAAAAAAAAAAAAAAAAAAAAAAACCCAACTAAAAAAAAAAAAAAGCCACAAAAAAAAGATGAATTGCAACTTTTTGTCTCAGAATTCTGACTTTTTAACTAGCAATTGCGAGTTTATATCTTAGAATTCTGACTTTATATCTCGCAATTGCGACTTTATATCTCAGAATTCTGACTTTATAACTCGCAATTGCGAGTTAAAAAGTCAGAATTCTGAGATAAAAAGTCGCAATTCATCTTTTTTTTTGTGGCTTTTTTTTTTTTTTTTTTTAGTGGAGGTTTTTTTTTTAGTGGCGGAAACTGGCTTCCATAGAACACATCTTTTAGGAAGTTTATAGGCTATTTTTAGTGGAAACAGATCGGCCTACTTATTTATTGCAGTCGTCTGTCTCGGCGCGTCACTGACAAAGTATTTTAAAAAGAAAACATGCAAATCTTACCGTTTTCCTCATATTATATCCTTCAAATGGTAATTGTTTGAAGATCCTTCACACGACATCAACACCTTATTATTGGACCTATTCAAACTGGACAACGGACCGTTCGACCAGCAGTGTCTTCCATAATATCGAAGTTAAGTGTGCATTGATCATCGTTCTCGCTAAAATATTTTGTCATACCATCTGCAGTTTAGTTTAAAGAGGAATTATTGTGCTCCCAGCGCTCCTCGCTGTCATTAAAGCAGCGTGTCACTGGAAAAGTGATCGAAAGTAGCACATCTACTATCTGAATTCATATCACTTTTGTTTAACTTCTGCGTAATGTAATTTCAGTGCTTATCGGCAATGGTGAAGTGTAATATTAATGTAAATGTTTATCAAATGAAAACGTGTTTCCACGCGAGTTTAAATAATTCTTTTATTTATTTAAACTGTTATTGTGGACATGAACTGTTTTTATGATCCCTCAGCTCACCATCAGTGTCGCCAAACTGCTCTGTCTCCAAAATGTTCGTACGCACGGCTCAAAGTTTGCTTAAAGGTGCGCACATTCTCCCGTCAAGTTTATTTTTATAGATCACAACCTTTGCGTGGGAACTGGCGTGCGCACGTTTCCAGCCCCGTTTTGTGCGTACGCACGCTTTATAAATGAGACCCCTGGTCTTCAAAGACGTCAAAAATGGCAAACTGATACTCTAGACATCCAGGTTGCACTACAACCTCAACCAAAACACAAACCAGTCTGTTGAGTGCTGACAACAAATGGGTTATTCCCAGAAAACCAGTTGCATCTTTGTTTCGTCTCTAATCGGACAGTCTTTGGTGGGTCAGTCAGCACCATCTTGTAAATGGTGAAGCCACCCATTTTTTCAACTATCGCAACTTCCATGTGGTGCCAACAAATCTTTACTACACCTGAAAACTAACACAAAATAAATTAGTGCTAAGATTTCAAAAATAAACAAGAATCTCATTTTTAATCGTCACAAAAAGAAGAAACGAAAATATTAAGATATTATAAACATCGACATCATGATTTTCTGTAAAGCTGCTCTAAAACAATGTACATTGTGAATACATTTGACTCGATTTAATTAGGACATTGTCAGACTTGTGGAATTATTTGTACAGAAACACAGCAAATGTTTAAACATCAAATTTTCACAGCAGTAAATCGAAAGATTCAGGGAGTGAAACACCTGCGCACAAACTAAACAATCTTATCTCAGTCTTATCCTCAGCAACTTTACTGTCCTGCATAACAAATCCGAAAACATTTTTATTCTGATTAAAATTAAAATGACGTTTCAACCTAACAATGACATTTAAATAAGAATACACTCGTATTTCTCTTAGACTCCTCAGAACAATTGAACAACTTAATAACAGCAAGCATGTCATCAATTAGATTATATTATATATACTTTATTAGCTATTATAGGGTGAATTCAGGGCGATTGGGACACTTTTTGCCATTGAAATTACTTGGGAAAAGAGTGCAATCACCCTGAATTCACCCCTACTCAGCAACATGGAGCCCGATTTAATTTAAATAGCGATTATTAAATCAGAATGAATATTGAGATAAAAGCGCTCACCTGGACGAGTGTGTGTTGGTTGTGTAGTAAAACATCACACACACACCCTGAAAGATGATCAGGACCACCAGCAGCCTGAAGATCCAGTGGAGAGACGCCAATGCCATCAGAGAGACACATACACGTACACGTATGTATGTGTGTATGTGTGTGTGTGTGTGTGTGTGTGTGAGTGTGAGACTGAGAGGTTAAAGGCGACACACACACACACACACACACACACACACACACACACACACACACAACTCCTCCCCTCTCAAACTCTCTGACTTTTACCTTGTAAAATTTTCAAGATTTTAACTTGTAATTTGTGTTGTGCGATTTTGTCAGTGAAAATGCAATTCTTTTTTGTGTTTGTACAAAATGGTTTTAATGTGAATTTATAATTTTAATTTTCAAGAATTTTCGAGGGAAAATATAAATATATTATTGTATCATACTTGTGCTCAAAAATAAAAGTGGCGTTGATAAGTGTGGACCCCTAAAAACGCGAAGACAACAAGGAACAATTTGTAATCCAGTTCAAACACAATATTTACTCCTAATTCAAAAATGTGTGGATAGGTTATATGAACGTTTACAGCAAACACGGGTTCGCGTCAGAAACAACAAAATACGGTTTCCCGAACTCTTCTTCCGCGCGCAGAATTTTTAAATACATTTAAGGTTTCTTTAAATACCCAGAGGTATCTTTGACAAGAAAGGAGGCAACCCATTTAATATTGTTTATTGCACCAAAAGAAACTCAAAAAGGAAACTAAATACAGGCACATACAGGCTATTGGAATTAAAAAAGGTGTTCAAATATTCTAGATCTGAGTACAAAAAAATATTCCACTATATTCCATATTACATTCATATTCATCAAGGTCTCACGTGCAAATAAATAAATCAATTTCAACTGTGATGTAAGGCGCACCTTAATGATTTCTGCACGCCTAAACAATAAATGTATTTACGTTTTCACGCAGTGAAATCTGCTTGTGTGATAGTGGCCGGCCTGAGGAGAAGTTCTCAGAAAAAGTTTCAGTGAGAGTTAAGGTCCGGCCTTTCACAGTTGCTCTGTGAAATTTCGTGTGCAAAATCAAGTTATTTCAATAGAGGGTGTGCATGTGACGTCACCGTCGACCGTTACGACTGTGGTCACGCCCACTGAGCGGCAGCATTCGTTTTCAGCGTGAATGCCGCGAAAAACACACTGTGACTGTACAAATAGCTTTGACACAAAATCTGAGGTATATTTTCACAGACTGCTGAAAGCTACAGAAAAAAGAAGCAAATGGATTACTGCAGTTCACAGAAACAGCTGGACTCCAGCAGAGAAGCATGTTTTGCAGTTATCATTTTGTGTCAAAATGTTGGATTTTGCGGTAAAATCATACCCTATATATTGTTATATATTGTGTTAACAACTAATCAATTAAATTTACCATCTTATATTCTGCATAATTGGGTGTTTTTAGATAAACACTGACAAAAACTATACAAGTTTTAGTGCTGAATGATATAACATTGATATAAATGATTACTCTTTAGACCTACCTATATTGTAGTTATAAAATATTCACAGGCAGATTTTCTTAATGTGTTTCCCCAGCGTCAGGCACATATAAATGTCAGGAAACGGCTGCATGTCAATATCCATGGATTAGGTTTCTTTGAAATGTCATAATAACACTTTCGAGCCCAACCTTTAGTGTAATCGTTTGTTTTACTCGCGTTTTTGCAGTTTCCTCTATTAAATCCAGTCATGCAGCAGCTTTTAGTCCATCTGAGGGAGCACGTTCGTCCGGAAGTTTGTACATGCGTACATTTATTTATTTAAATTGTTTTTTTTTTTTTGCAGTTATTAGTTTATCCACAAGGATATGTTGTGAATGGCTATAAACACGTGTTGCGTTACAGGTGTTGTGCCCAATTTTGACTCCCTGCCAAAATTTTTTTTTTTTTTTTTTTCCTTTTTACATCTCACTCCTTTGACTTTTTATTTGTTACCGAGAGCTGGTTAAAACAGGGTGACTTAATGCCTTTTGCTGAGATTGCTCCAGTTGACTGTGCTTTTTTTCAGTTCTCCACGGGCCTCTGGACAGGGTGGTGGAGTGGCAACAATTTTAAAAAAATGTTTTAAATGCAAGACTCTACCTACGGACACTTTTTCCAGTTTGGAGGTCCAGTTATTGAAGGTTGATTTAAAGGGTCCTGTGCTACATGCTTTGATTTACAGACCCCCTAAATACACTAAGGATTTTATTCATCAATTTTCTGATTTTCTCTCTGATCTGGTGACCCGGGCTGATAGACTATTGATTCTTCTCATTCATCTCTGTTGTCCTTCAAAACCGTTGGTCAAAGAATTTGTAACTCTTTTAAGGCCGGAACATGCTAAGCCGACACCGACGAACTAGTGGCGACGAAAGCAGACTGCAGGGTTGGCTCACGTCGGCAGCGTCTGTGTCCAAAGTTGGCCTGACACACCAAACCAACGCTAGACAGCCGACGGCCAAGTAGCACGTCAGTTCTGCGCCTGCGTGAGATGAAATGCCTTTCCGAACCAGCAGGTGGCAGTATCTGAACAGCCAATCAGACGGACCCTTAAATCAGGCCCGACGGACCGACGAGCTCCGACGCCGATTCAACATTTCGAATCGGCCGGAAAAAAGGCGACGAGGACCAACTTCAGCCGACGGTGCAAAAACGAACAAACGAACAAAAACTGCCCGACGGCCGACTGTTGTCTTGGTGTGTTCCTGCCTTCTTTGAACTTCGAACAATCTGTATGTGGTCCAACTCACAATTTGGGTCACACACTCGATCTTGTGTTGTCTCGAGGCTTTTTAACCTCAAATCTGGAGGTTATTGATGCATGTCTGACCATTATCCAATTTTATTTGAATCTGAGTGCTTTCTCCCGTCATCTATTTGCTCCCAGCCGTCATGTCTTTCTCGATCTATTCACTCTAATACTGCAAATTTGTTTTCTGAATATTATTTTTCACATTTTAATAATAATTTTCTTAATGAAACGGATACTGAATGCTTGGTTGAGGAATTTTATGAAGTGTCCTCTGTAGCTCTGGACGCTGTTGCTCCGCTTAAGTGTAAAAAGTTGAAGGTTGCTGGCCAGCCATGGTTCAGTAATGCCACCCGCGCTCTCAGACAAGAGTGTCGAAAAGCGGAGCAAAGTGGAAAAAAGATAGGCTCCAGGTTTCATTTGATATATTAAAATCGAGTCTTTTCAACTATCAAATGGCAGTAAGGAAGGCAAAGTCTGATTTCTTTTCTCAATTAATTACTGAAAACGCGAAGAGACCGAAAGTACTGTATGACACGATTGATTCTCTTCTAAACCCGACTATGAATACTTTATCTGAAGCCTCTGTAGAGCTTTGTGATGATTTTTTAAAAACATTTCACTCAAAAATTAATTATATTAGATGCTCTATTGTTCATTCTGAACCGTGTCAATTGCAGCTGCCTTGCCCTATGAGTTGTCTGTCTAACTTTCAACCTGTTTCTCCAATTCAGTTAGCAGATATCTCTACTATGAAGTGTTCTGGTTCCAAGTTAGATATTATATATTAAGGATGTTTTTTCTACCATTAGTCCTATGGTAACAGCTATAGTTAACTGCTCTTTAGCCAAAGGTGTTGTTCCAGCTAGTTTTAAGCATGCAATTGTGCAACCTCTGTTGAAAAAAACCTCAGCTTGATCCAGAAATGTGCAGTAACTATCGACCTATCTCTAAACTGCCTTTCATCTCTAAGCTTTTGGAGAAAGTAGTGTTTTCACAGCTTCAGTCTTATTTGGATTCTTTTAATATTTTGGACATGTTCAATCTGGTTTTAGATCATTACATAGCACTGAGTCAGCTCTGTTGAGGGTCACAAATGATATCCTGCTTGCACTGGATTCAGGCTCTTTCGTTGTGCTGGTTTTGTTGGACCTGAGTGCGGCATTTGATACCATTGACCATAGTATTCTTCTTAAATGACTAGAATGCATGGTAGGTGTCAAAGGAACTATATTGCAATGGTTTGCTTCTTACCTCGACAATAGGATTTTTTCTGTAAATTTATGGAATTTTTCCTCGTCATCTGCACCTGTTTTGTATGGTGTGCCCCAGGGATCAATTTTGGGACCTATATTGTTTTCCCTTTATATGCTTCCCTTGACCCTCATTTTTCAGAACTACAACATCTCATATCACTGTTATGCAGACGATTCCCAGTTTTACCTTCCAGTGAAGCTTGACACCACTGGTTCATCTGATGTGCTATTAAAATGTGTAAATGATATCAAGAGGTGGATGGCAAACAATTTTTTGCAGCTAAATGAGGATAAAACAGAGGTTTTAATTGTAGGTTGTCCTGCAAACTCCTCTCCTGCTCTGGAAGCCCAGTTAAGTCCTCTTTCCTCAAATGTACACAAACAAATCAAAAACCTTGGAGTGATCTTTGACTCTTCACTATTTTTTTTGATAAACAAATTAGTGCTGTTATTAGAGATTTTTTTTTTTCCATTTAAGATCAATTGCAAAGTTGAAGCATCTCCTTTCAAGCAAAGATTTAGAAATTGTGATTCATGCTCTTGTAACATCACAATTGGATTATTGCAACTCTCTTTATTCTGGTCTCCCTCAGACTTCATTATCACGTTTGCAAGTTGTTCAAAATGCAGCTGCAAGACTTCTGACTGGGTCTAAAAAGGGGGACCACATCTCCCCCATTTTAGCATCCCTTCACTGGCTTCCCATTAAATTTAGAGTTGATTTTAAGATCCTTATGTTTGTTTATAGGGCGTTGTCTGGTCGTGCACCAAGATATATAAGTGATCTTCTTGTATCATACTGTCCCGCTAGGGCACTTAGATCTTCTACTCACCTGCTCTTAACTGTGCCTCGGTGTCGCTATAAATCAAAGGGTGATCGGGCCTTTTCTGTGGCTGGGCCCAAGCTTTGGAATGGTCTCCCCTTTCATGTGAGGTCTGCTCCTTCATTGGACATTTTTAAATCTTCTCTTAAATTGAATTTTTATTCTTTAGCGTTTGGAAACCTGTAAATTATTCTTAGTAGATCTGTTTTGTACTTTGTACAGCACTTTGGAACAATCTACATTGTGTTTAAATGTGCTTTATGAATAAATGTTGTTGTGCATCTGTGGACAGAGCTAATTCGCACATTGATTTTTTTTTTTGAATACAGATATGCTACTTTACCAAAACGCAAATAATTCTATTTTTATCAATTATGAGGCTTTATGCAAAATCATCCTCTACACCCTAATTTACAATTCCCTACATTAGTCCACTATTAAAGTACACTTGAATGTGTAAATGGAAACAAGTGAGTGAATTCGGACGCCACCTTCTGGCGACTTCAGTGCGACCCTCACAGTGTTTGGTTAGTGCACTTTATAATATCCACTATCAGGGTGTATCTGCAGGGTTTTACAATAACATTTAATGCTTTTTATGACCTTTTTAAAGACCTTTATACATGCATACATCTAGGTAAGTGATGCTTTTGGAACAGCAGAAATTTTGTTTTTTGGAAAACTGGGACGCTACGTCATCCGGACTAAAGAGGACAAGGACAACCCAAGTTGTTATCAGCGCTCAGTTCAGAAGCCTGCATCTCTGATGGTATGGGGTTGCATGAGTGCGTGTGGCATGGGCAGCTTGCACATCTGGAAAGGCACCATCAATGCTGAAAGGTATATCCAAGTTCTAGAACAACATATGCTCCCATCCAGACGTCGTCTCTTTCAGGGAAGACCTTGCATTTTCCGACATGACAATGCCAGACCACACACTGCATCAATTACAACATCATGACTGCGTAGAAGAAGGATCCGGGTACTGAAATGGCCAGCCTGCAGTCCAGATCTTTCACCCATAGAAAACATTTGTGCATCATAAAGAGGAAGATGCGACAAAGAAGACCTAAGACAGTTGAGCAACTAGAAGCCTGTATTAGACAAGAATGGGACAACATTCCTATTCCTAAACTTGAGCAACTTGTCTCCTCAGTCTCCAGATGTTTGCAGACTGTTATAAAAAGAAGAGGGGATGCCACACAGTGGTAAACATGGCCTCGTCCCAACTTTTTTGAGATGTGTTGATGCCATGAAATTTAAAATCAACTTATTTTTCCCTTAAAATGATACATTTTCTCAGTTTAAACATTTGATATGTCATCTATGTTTGAATATAATATTGAAATTTGAAACTTCCACATCATTGCATTCTGTTTTTATTCACAATTTGTACAGTGTCCCAACTTTTTTGGAATTGGGTTTGTATTTAAAAACATGCAGTGCTCACAGTTAAATCATTGCATTTCAAAGAGATTTCAGACATAGTCTTGAGTGCGTGTCTGTGAAGAACAGGGCTGCAGGTGTAGTGTCAGCGCCCCCTGGCTGTGGAGCTGCAGCAGCCGCACAAACTCCTCCGGCATCTTGTGCATATAGGGGTGCGGCTTCAGCTGGTCGTAATAATGATACGGAACCGGACGCTCCTGCAGGTCGCTGTCGAATGGCCAGAATCCATAAACGTGCACATGCTCACACAGTTCCATCGCTGTGCTGATCATAATAAACCCTGAGGAGAGCCGGACCTCCCGTATGCCACGCCCCTTCCAGAAGCGGTCCAGTTTCCGCAGGTAATAAGGGCTGTAGAACACCACCGGCTGCTGAGGTCTGATTGGCTGGAGGACTTTGAGAGCTTTCATTGACAGTGACGTGCAGAATGTGTAGGCAAAGGCGGGAATGATGAGGGAGGCGTTTCCGTACACACTGACCCGCTCCACAAATGGATCCGGATTCTTTTCCAGGTCGTTGTATCTTTAGACACACAAACAACATATAATAAATACTATTGAAAAAACAATATGCCTGTATAGGTGTTTTGTAAATATGATAATAAAATAACAATTACAATTTGAAATAATCTAAGAGGAGTTGTGTGTGGATACTGACTCTTTCTGAATCTGAGTGGGGTTGATGGTTACCAGATCCGTCTTCAGTCCAACATCACTGTCATTAACATGAGCCAAATTAAATCTGAAAGAGAAAGAGAAAACTTTTTCTACGAAACAAGTGCTTCTCCCATTTTTTAAATTAAACTATATTAAATGTAAGTGGTGTCATCCAAGCTACATTAATGTTGGGATCTGCATTTGTGTCACAGTTATTATTAGTTTTATGTGCTTTGGTTTTATTTTTAAGGACTTTAGTACGTTTATCTTTGGTTCCTGTTTCCTCATTCCTATGTTCCTGTTTATTATCAGTTACCATGGTTTTTCATTGCAATTGATGGAAAAAGACTTCTGGATTAAAGCATCCGTCACCATGTTCTGCTTGTTAGTGGTGTGTGAGTTTCATGTTCACAGTCATCGTTATAGTTTGACTTCATGAAGAGTGTGACGTTTTTACAGTGTTGTTTGTTTGAGTGGCCCGACATGTCAATGTCTTTTCCAGCGCTGTATCTTCTTCATCTGTTTTATTAGGTATACTAGTTAAGCATTCACAAAAGTATTCGCTCTTTTTGTTCTCTGTAATAACTCATTGCACAGCAACAGCAGATATTGCTGGTTTAATATGGCACATCCTTAGATAAGACACAGCTGATCCTGTGGTTCCAGAGGAAATCTGTCTAACTATTAACAAACTGTACAGTGATTAACCATTTAGAGTATTCACAGAGAAGCTGACTGCAGCCGTTTCTGTGTTTCAAAGCTGCTATAAAAACACAAGTGAGCGCACATCAGTTAAATTTAATTTTTATAGCAAATCTGCAATGAAACTGAATTGAATAACTATATTCAAAAGAGTTCAAAGTCTCTGTGATCTTCTGGTCTGTAGATGTGGCTCAGATTCCTCCTTTAACGTGCGCTTTTGGGATTTTTCCACCTGTTTCCTGGTCCATAAAAATCACTTTGGTTGAGTACATTGTTGTGTTTACCGTATGACGAAGTCTGCGCTGTCAATGTCACGTCCACAGCTGCTGTTTTTCAAAATCCCACCGCTGCCGACAACAGCACACCGACCCAGACGCCGACCGGACCAGGGGAAGTCCTGCACACGTTTGTTTCACTATATTACTGAGGACATTGGCATTGCTAGTCAGTTGTCATAATATTTCATTATTTAAGTGAGAACATTTGGCACACACACACACACACACCTCGGGAAGCATACTATGAAGTGCTGCATTTATTTTGTATGTGCTTGCTGAGCTGGTTTCATATTCGATGGATTGATTGACGGCTGTGTTGCGTTTGGTGAGGATGAATGATCCTGTGGCGTTACAACAAAACTGCAGCCTGACTCTGTCATGAACACACACACACAGAGGAAAGAGTTTATCAGTTTACCTCTTATCATGACTAGAATGATGACATTAGTCATTGTATGGTTACTCCTTTATATACTCTACTCTTTAGACACTCAGAACTTCAGTGACGTATATAAGCGGTGAAATATTATGAGCTAAAGAGGAACGTCCAGTTAATAAGCAAAAGGAATCTACTAGTTCTCAAATTTAGTACACTGAGTGAGTGTCCTCGAGTACTGCAAGCAAAGTTACACATTTCAAAAATAATAACAATTTTAAAGGGTTAGTTCACCCAAAAAGAAAATAATGTCATTTATTACTCACCCTCATGCCGTTCCACACCCGTAAGACCTTTGTTCATCTTCAGAACACAAATTAAGATATTTCTGATGAAATCCGAGAGGTATATGACTCATCCACAGCAATATAACCAACATTTTCAGATGCCCAGAAAGATACTACAAATTTAAATCAGTTCATGTGACTGCAGTGGCTCAACCTTAAAGGATTAGTCCACTTTTAAATAAACATTTCCTGATAATTTACTCACCCCCATGTCATCCAAGATGTTCATGTCTTTCTTCAATGTCTACTTCAATGGGCACCAAACAGTTGAAGGTCATAATTAGTTTCACTGCAGCTTCAAATTGTTCAACACGATCCCAGATGAGAAATAAGGCTCTTATCTAGTGAAACCATCGCTCATTTTCTGAAAAAAAAAGAAAATTATATAAGTTTTAACCATAAATGCTCATCTTGAACTAGCTCTCTTCTTCTTCTCCTCTGTTAGAATTCCAGCAGTATAGATGCTGCTAAGTGTAATACTGCCCTCCACAGGTCAAAGTTTGAACTAATTTTAATATGCAATATGCTAGTTCAATTGTATTTTAATTTTTTTTTTTTTCAGAAAGTGAGCAATGGTTTCACTATACAAGACCCTTATTTCTCATCTGGGATCGTGTTGAACAATTTGAAGCTGCAGTGAAACTAATTATGACCTTCAACTGTTTGGTGCCCATTGAAGTCCACTATAAGGATAACAATCCTGAAATGTTTTCATCAAAAACTTTAATTTCTTTTCGACTGAAGAAAGAAAGACATGGACATCTTGGATGACATGGGGGTGAGTAAATTATCAGGAAAAGTTCATTTAAAAGTGGACTAATCCTTTAATATTATAAAGCGACTAGAATCATTTTTGTGTGCCAGTGAACAAAATAACGACTTTAGTCAACAATATCTAGTGATGGGCGATTTCAAAACACTGCTTCATGAAGCTTTACGAAGCTTTTGTTTCGAATCAGTGGTTCAGAGCGCCAAAGTCGCATGATTTCAGTAAATGAGGCTTCGTTATGTCATAAGTGTTTCGAAACTTCAATAGTTCACGTGACTTTGGCGCTCCGAACCACTGATTTGAAACAAAAGATTCGTAAAGCTTCATGAAGCAGTGTTTTGAAATCTCCCATCACTAGATATTGTTGAATAACGTCGTTATTTTGTTTTTTTGGTGCACAAAAAGTATTCTCGTCGCTTTATAATATTAAGGTTGAACCACTGTACTCACATGAACTGATTAAGTTAATTATCTTGAAAGCCTCACTGAGCCATCGGATTTCATCAAAAATATCTTAATTTGTCTTCTGAAGATGAATGAAGGTCCTACGGGTGTGGAATGACATGAGAGTGAGTAATCAATTACAGAAACTTTTTGAGTGAACTAATCCTTTATATCCTGTTAACCAGGAAATAATGTATGACATGACTGGAATGGAAATTAAATCACACACCTGTTTATGTCCTGTTCAGTCGTATTCGGTTTGTAAGGGCAGTTTAAGAAATCGGAAAGTTTCTGGGTAACACTCTTTATGTCTAGACTGTAGAAAGAAACACATGAGATGTTTGTAAAAATTAACCCTCCCTCGGTGCAGCAGTGGACTAACGCATAGGCTGTAACCGTGGAGCCCACATAATCAGTGATTACTCTACTTCTAAAAGGTCTGTTGGTACTTCATTGATTACTTCACTCGGAGAAGCTGTTAATCTCAGCTGTCAATCATATCACACCCCCGTTTTTATAGTATTGAATAACTAACTAAAACCATATATAAGAACAGATAAGATCAAACTACATAAAAAGACTAAAAAAAAAACATATTTGAATAAAAAAAAAGTTAAAGTGTAATTTAATTGTTTAGTTTGGCTAAGTCAATGACTTTTCCTGAGAGTTCGCTTTGGCAAACCGTTTCTTTGCAAAGAACTCCCAAACCGAACCGTTTTGGCCTGATTTTGTTCGAAATGACGTCACATCAGTTTGTTGTTCGATTTCGTTTGAAGTATATCGTGCCTTTATGCAGCACGCTTGATTTATATATAGGGCTAAACAGCCGTCTAGTGGTTAAAGATGATAAATGTTGCATAATTAAGAGGTATATATATATATATATATATATATATATATATATATATATATATATATACACACACACACATTTTTTTTTTTTTTTTTTTAACCATGAAATACCCTTATATTTAGTTTTCCCTGACTGGTTCTTGGTCCCCTCTTCACACTCGAATGAATAGCAACATGATACAACATGTGAGTCATGCGCATGTTTGTATTGGGTGTTCGTGTAATATTTGTGAATGACACAAATGGACTATAGATCTATAGATTAGGTTAATTGCATGTCTATGACGGCACAGAGTGAAGTTCACAGTTAATAATAAACATCACACATTTTATGCAAATATAATAAAGATTAAAACCTTTTACCAAATATTTGATGACAAACAAATTCTCGCATCGCACAGAATCAAAAGGAACTAGTAAAGATAAAGAACTAGAACAATAAAGCTTCATTACATTTGAGGAAAACCAATCAGATTTTAGATTAGAATGCCAATGTAGCAAGATTCAGACTCATTTTAAGCAGATTGTGTATTGTGAAAAGCTCTATACAAACATTTCTTTATATTTTTTTATGATTAACTACTTTTATGATTTCTTTTCTCACAAAATGTAGCTGTAAAGCTAAAAAATAGTTTTCTTGAACAACATCTGCTGGGTGTTGGACAATCAAACACGTTCATAATCGAAAGTTGCACACATGTGATGCGGTTATGAAACTTTTATGGTCATTTAAAAGCGTTTTTTTATATTTCTGGAGCTTAACAGCCTTGTTCTCACTTTAATTGTACAGAATCGAGCGACGCATCGACGTCACTTTTTTCCCGCCGGAACGCGCTCCCTCAGCTGGACTGAGTGGCAGAAGAAGCTGCTGCATGACTGGATTTAATAGAAGAAACTGCGAAAACGCGAGTAAAGCAAACGATTACACTAAAGGTTGGGCTCGAAAGTGTTACTTATGACATGTCAAAGAAACCTAATCCATGGATATTGACATGCAGCCAGGAATCGTGTTTCCTGACATTTATATGTGCCTGATTTCAACGCTGGGGAAAAACATAAAGCAAATCTGCCTGTGAATATTTTATATAACTACAATATAGGTAGGTCTTAATCGGAGTGATTATATCAATAAATATATATCGTCAGATCGTCCAGCCCTTGTATAGTTTTTGTCAGTGTTTATTTAAAAACACCCAATTATGCAGAATATAAGATGGTAAATATTTAATTGATGAGTAGTCAACACAATATATAATATATAGGGTATGATTTTACCCCAAAATCCAACATTCTGACACAAAATGATAACTGCAAAACATGTTTCTCTGCTGTTTCTGTGAATTGCAGTGATCCATTTGATCCTTCTTTTTTCTGTAGCTTTCGGCAGTCTGTAAAAATATACCTCAGATTTTGCGTCAAAGCTATTTGTACAGTCAATCGCAAAGCTCTTTTCCGGTTTGGATGTGTTTTGTGTGTTTTCTGCGGCATTCACACCAATAGAGTACCTCAGGACATTTTTGTTGGCAAAACCTGGAAGCGAGTTAGCATTTTAGGACTTCGACTTCGCCCCGAAGTCAATGGGTTTTTTGAATGGATTTTTGCTAAATCACCTGAAATAAGGTCTGTGGTTATCAAAGCCTCTAAATATTTTCACATTTTGATCTATGACATAAAGCACACCAGTTATAACCCACTTGAGATTTTTTAAACCTTTATTGTGTCTTAAAAACGGCGGTTGCTAACAAGTTACTAAAAGGGACTACTTCCTTTGGCAGGGATTTTAGACGTCATCATGACAAACAGGACATTTGGACAGCATTTCTCATAAAAAAGTGGATAAGTATTCATACACAGCGCAGATCATAATCAGCAATCATGTTTTTAAATAAAGTTGTTTTTTAAATACAGTTTGAGGAAGCTTGATGGTGACGACGTTGATCCTCAACCATGGTGTGCTGTAGTCCGTTTATAGCCTACTGTTAGCTTTTTATATCTGACAACTTTATTTAGACTTCAAAATGTATAAATGTTGTTTTAACTTGTAAAGATTATCTTGATAGACAAAACGTGTAAGTGTCATAACCCTTTGTTAAACACAGAGCTTATTTTCTGCGATTTTCCAAAAGTCTATGGGAAAAATGCATAGGCTTTCGATCGATGGAACCCATGCACCAATCTGGGTTGGCCTACAAAAACACGTCATCCCTGAGGTACTCTATGCTGCCGCTCAGTCTTTTGCCACTCAGTGGGCGTGACCGCAGTCTTAACGGTCGACGGTGACGTCACGTGCACACCCTCTATTGGCTAAGATCTGAAATGTCTGGATCGCTGGTTGATCTTCATTCTCACGCACCTTTTGGCCGGATTGATAACAGAAAACTCACGTCGGAGTTTTGCGCAGTGCAGCTGCTGAAGCATCTCTGTCATTGCATTTCTGAAAGAAAAGAAAAGAGAATTTTCTTGTGCATTGAATCAGAGACTTTATCTCACACACACATACACCGATCAGGCATTATGACCACATTCCTAATAGTGATGGGAAGTTCGGTTCTTTTCCGCGAACCGGTTCTTTCGGACAGTTCGATTCAATAAACCGGTTGAAAAAACCGGTTCACCGGTTCTTTTACGCTCCCGACGTAATGACGTCATCCGCGATTCAAATATATAAAGTCTGTTATCATAACATCAGTCAACTAAAACATTATAATCTGAAGCGTTTTCTTGCTTTAGTTTTGCATCTAAAGCATCCAAACACATGACATACAGGCAGTGATGTGCAAACAAAGTTTTACAGTTATAAAGTGAATAAATTAGTCTTCATCAGAGCAGAAACCATGATCCTCTTACATTCGATTTATTTGTAATTAAATAAACTTACGTTTCGCCAGATTGGCCCCTCATTGGAGTCCTCTCATAGCATCAGTTGTCCTAGTTAACCGGTGCTGTGACAGTCATTACTGTTCTGTAGCTTTAGATCATACGCTGAATCACGCATGTGCAGTATCATCAGCTCATCGGTTCTCAAATCGGACACGTCCGAAAGAAGCGGTTCTCGGTTGTGTACTGGTGATCCGAAAACCGTTGCAACCGATTCTACTCGAGAACGAGATTGAGATTCGAGAACCGCGAGAGCGATTCGAAAGGAGTCGCTTGTTTGCTCTCGCTGTAGTTTGATTACGTCATTTTTTCTTTATATCACCTTGTTTAGAAATTAAATAAGCTGTCCATGGATTATTTATGAAACAAATAAATGTTTCCAATCTTTAAAAAAAATTAACTTAAAAGCACAACTGCACAACTTTCACTTTATTGCTTTTTAAATAACATTAATATAGAAAAATAAATTTGTAGAACTATTTCTGAACATTAGTTTGATCTGTGTACAAAATTATGTTCATGTTGGCATGTTTATTATGTACAGTATTAAGTACAGTATTTTATGCTATTAATCTGCTATGGTGTATTTGGAAAAGCACAATAAACTTTTTGTATTTTGAATTAAGTCATAAACATATTTCCAGTATGTTTTATATTATCACACTGTCCGATGTTCAACAAAACTTGACTAACGTGCTTTTCGTTCTCTTGAAAAGTTAAACGCATGCGCAGTATCATCAGCTCACCGGTTCTCAAATCGGACATGTCCGAAAGAAGCGGTTCTCGGTCGTGTACTGATGATCCGAAAACCGTTGCAACCGATTCTTGACTCGAGAACGAGAACGGTGACAGGCCGTGTATATTCGTTCGTGTATGCCGCGCATGCGCACTAATATCAGTTGCTCTGCTGCTCGTGCCCATCATCATCAGTTCTCTCTTCACAGCAGGTTATGTCAGTGTATTGTTGGAGTAACTGAATAACTCCGGGATGTTGGTTTATTTCGAGAGGTAGTGTCAGGCACGTCAAAAAGTGAGTAACTTTAGTAATTTGTGGATTCGTGTTTGCTAACTGGAGATGCGAACTGTTTGGAACGATTCAGACCGATTTGAAAAGAACCGGTTAAAAAGAACGATTCGTTCGCGAACCGGACATCACTAATTCCTAATATTGTGTTGGTCCCAAAACAGCCCTGACCCGTCGAGGCGTATATTTAACAGGTGCCGTGATGAAGAGATAAACAGTGTTATTCACTTCACCTGTCAGTGCTCATAATCTAATGCCTGATGGGTGTATTTCAGTATTTCCATCTCAAAGGATACTAAATCATCTGGTCAGCAGGGCGATTTACACTAACAGCAATTTCCTAATTGAAGGAAAGTTGATTCTGGAATACGTCCATGTGTAAATTATAGCAATAATGCTCAACATCTGTTCAGTAAATGCTGTAAAAGTAAACTACAGCATTGATGGTGGCGAATATCCGTGTTTACTTAGAAATACATTGGAAATGCAAAGTATCAAGTTAATCTCCAGTTCTTCCTCTGAAGAGTTATAAGCACAGAATATGTTTGTATTGTTTAAAATTCCAAAGGTGTGTGAGAGTCAATATTGACTTAGTGGTTAGTGGATTTTCATATTTGTCATGAACGTACGTGAACTGCAAATTTATTTGCATAAAGTATTTCAAAATACATATTCAAAGCAGCTTAGAAAGCTATACTGAGTTCAGGGCTTGAAAGTAACTTAATTAAGAAATAATTTCACTCAAATTCCTTGTAGGCTAAATTTAACAAACAATTACAAAGAAATGGCAAGTAACACATTGTATTAAATGTGAATTTTTTTAAGAAAAAAGGCGAATTTTTACTTTTACCATCTCTAGGATAAATAGGCTACCTAGTTGTCAGGCTTCTCAAAATTTAGTGTTGTGATTTAAAATATTAAATCATTAAATAAAAATGTACATGACAACTCAGACATTCACATTGATAATTGTTATTATATTAAAGTAATGGAAAATAGAAACACACTCCTTTCATTAAATTATTATTTGACTTTGAAATTTATCTCTAATTTAAAAAGTCAATGTTCACAAGAAACATCAGCCAGGAAGAGACAGATATGAGCAAGGCTTTGATCAGTTAATCTAAACCAAGAAAGGTGCAGTACGCGCTCACCTGGATGAATGTGTGTCGGATGTGTAGTAGATCATCACACACAAAGTCTGAGAGATGATCAGAACCATCAGCAGCCTGAAGATCCATCGGAGAAACGGCAGTGCCATCACAAACACGAGTTCTGGAGGCTGTTGTGTGTGTGTGTTTATGTGTGTGTGTGTTGACTGTGATGGAGAGCCTAACTCCGCCTCTCTCACCTTAACCTTCCTCACTATTCATCAGTGGTGTAAAGTATTTGAATAAATGTAATTAGTTACTGTACTTAAGTATCTACTTGATTACATTTTTGAACAAGTAAATGTACTTTTTACTCCACTACATTTATGAGGAGTAATACAATTACAAATGACATTTTTCTGCAGAAGTTTGTTTCTGATATAAAGAAGTGATATCGCCATCTAAAGGCATTGAAGGTACTATATCAAAGCAGACTTCATTACATCTACTAGAAGTTCTGCAGGTCTTAAACTCTGAGACCACAGGACACCGCCACACCAGCAGATCCTTTGAATCGCATGCAATTACTATCACCAGCTCTGTTAAAATCCATTTTGTAGTTGTCTATCACCCAGATATAAAGTATTTAATATATACTATCAATCTCTGATGTCTCCTACAACAACAAATAACACAAAAAATTGATAATAAAAATGCAAATCACAAGACAGCTTGGTCTGAATTTTGGCAGGGGTTGCGCATAATTTTCATTTCTGTGCTCACTAGGCATGTGACAGTATCAAATTTTCATTTTGCAATTAATTTCAAAGCTTTTATCACGGTATTGAAATAAGTTGCAAAAAAAAAAGTGTTTTCATAGTATAACAGGTTTAAGAACTATTTGTAATAACAAAAAGAACTATAATGTTTAAATACAATAATACAATACACCAAAAATATATAAAGTAAAATTTTCAAACAGATTAAAGGGCAAAAGAATTATAAAGAAGAACAGGAAACACTTTACAGTAAGATCTCATTATTTAATGCATTAGCTCAGATTGAGCAACAGCTACATTTGTTACAGAAAGTGTTATTTTTTGTTAATGTTAGTTAAGAAACACGACTGATCATTGTTAGTTTGATCTCAGGTCCATTAAATAAGTTCTTTTGATTTTAGTAATATTATTAAACAGTAACTAAGAATAATTAATGCTTTATAAGTATTTTTCATTGTCAGTTTGGTAATAATGAATTAACATGTTAACTAATGAAGCCGTATGTCTCAAAGTTTTACTGAACAATAACAAATAATCAGAACATTTCTAATCATTAGGGCATGTTGTAGTCCAGATTAAAATATAAAATGTTTAAGTTTGAAAATAAATAGCCTATTAAGTCTTTAAGTATTCAGTATTTGGTGCTGTGATGAACAACATTGAGATTAAAAAAATGAATGTCTGTTTGAAGCATTTTAAAAACTTCACTAGTTTGCGGGGTTTCCGGGGTAACCGCTGCATTTCTGCTGTCAGAGAGTGAACGTGCATTTTCATTCAGTGCGTCTCCTTCACTCGTTCCGCCATGTGCGTCTCGTGCACGTTGGGCTTGTTTACATCTGAGCGCGTGTCCCTTTGGCGCAGAATACAACGGTGTTGTGCATTTTATACGGTTGATGGGGAAAGTATTCTTAAATGCATTATAAAAATTGTAATAATTGTGCAACAGTATATTGGATCCGTGCATCAGGTCTTATGGCGTGTGCACACCAAAAACTAATTTAATTATTTGTTTAGATTAGTAGATTACACACAAAGTCAATGCAAAGACGGGAATAGATGTAAACCTGAGCCGGGGCGATGCCCTTGGTCTGTTGTCATAGTTTACTTTTTTGAGGTGCAGAAACTCAAGATTATGGTGTAATTTATGTATTATCGAATAGCACTGGTCAATTTTGAATAAAGACTTTTATGTCATTTTTAAGTGCCATAAATGACACCTTGAAAAGTTGTAACTGTGGAAACATCAGTCATTACACGTGTTCATTACACATATTATAGAGGTTGGCTTTAAGTCCCGCATACTCATCCTCTTAAAGGGGTGTGGAAAGCCCTGGACTGATGCTCACTGGGATTGCAAAATGATTCACTGTTTCAAAGCGTGCAAAACACCGTTTTGTAAAGTGTACTCCTTTGACTTTTATCTCTGTTTCTGTGTTTCACCTGTTATTATATTTTTTAGTTTATTGTGGCATTTGTGTTACCCTTTAGCTTTAAATAGTGTATTCCTTCATTACTAAAGAGGTAGGATTTGGGTGCCATTTTCTTTTATGCATCTTTTCTCCTGTGTTTTGAAGTAGTCTAACTAAGACCACTATATTATACACTGTATTTATAGGGTTTATTTAGTTGTAAATGGACCTAGACTTTTTTTTGGTGGTTACAAAAACACATTATTACTTTACAAACTCCACAGACCCCAAGCAACAAAATGTAATTTTGTATCAAAATGATTGTTTTTTAAAAAACAAATGTAATTTTACTCTGTTTACTTCACATGTGTTCAGTTTTTGGGAGATTTATCATATCTTTTAAATTTAAATAAATAAATAAATAAATATTTTATTTGAGTAGGTTTTTATACAAAAACAGCTTTTTATGTAAAATTCACTTTACAAAAGACCCACATTTCTAACTTTCATTCATGGGGATAACATGGATCATTTGACATGGTTTAGTGTGAGATTTTTGCCCATCTTTTGGAAAATGCAATTTTAAAAGTAAAAAACGATCACTTTATCCAGTAGATGCTGCAGAGCTCCACTATTTGCTGTTTGACTGACTGAAAGACGTCTTTACACAAGTATTTTCAGTTGGATTTATATCTAAATATTATGAAATCACAATTATAACAGTAAAAGTTACTTTTTGTCAAAGTTTAGCTTTTTTTTTTGTACTGAAAAAAATAGGTTTTTCAAAAATGTTGATTTTGAGGACGAATTTTGTCCATTTTCTAAGCAGGGTCTATTCATAATGTAACAATATTGAAAAACTGTTTTTTTTTTTCAGTACAAAAAGATGCTAAACTTTGACAAAAAGTAGCTTTTATTGTCATAATTGTGATTTCATAATATTTAGATATGAATCCAACTGAACAACACTTGTGAAAAGATGTCTTTCAGTTTAGTATTTAATTCTATTTAAGTATATTTAAGTATCAATTTAGTATTTCAGTATTTAATTCTATTTAAGTATCAGTTTAGTATTTAGTATTTTCAGTATTTAAATTTTTTTTAAAAATTTATTTATATAAGTAAAAACATTTATAAACAGAGTGAAATTACATTTGTTTTAAAAACAAACAAAAAAAAAAAAAAAAACAATTATTTTGTTACAAAATTAAATTAAGACCCTGAGTGTACTTCCCAAATGAAGACCGCACAAGGGTTAAAAAGCATGTGTGGGTACTTACCTTCATTATCTATAGGCATAGGCATTTTGTTAAAAATGTTGTTTTTATGAAACTTACCTTACATTCAAGTGTTGGAAAAAAAAAAAATGCATGAAGCTAGAATATTAAATATTAAACATTTTCTGTGCCATTTTAGGTAAATCAAGCAGACAAAAAAAATAATCAACAACTGAATTGGTGCTGTAAAGTACATAGAATTCTAAGATACATTTTTACATTTAAAGATACATTTTTGTAATTTTACAGAGAATTCTTCCAGCTAATGCCCGCTCAGATCAACCCACTTTTGTTTCCAATATTTATTTTCAAAATTCAACAAATAATTTAAAGCGGTTTGTACAAAGCTTGATTACAAAAGCTATTTCAGAAAGTACTGCTCTTTAAAAAAAATCTGAGACTTGAACATTCTATAAAAATCAAGTAAAAATACTCTTTTCATCAAGCTTTAAAGTTCATTTAAAACAAACATCTCTTAAAAAGGAGTGAATCTCTGACCTCACGTGTGCCAGAGATCGTTTGTAACAATCTGTTCGAATGTAACATCCGATTTTTAATTTACAGAAAAAGCACAAACAAACAAACACAGACAGACAAAGATCACATGATTTTCAAGGGTCAACGAATGACACCATGATGTATCGCGTTCCTCGCGTGGTGGGAAGACCCTCGTGGTAGTGCGTTAACCGGCCCGGGTGCATAAACGACCAGCCCTTCCTCGGAGACTCGACCTTACAATCATAACGCAGAAACCGGCAACCTCCGCCCTGACACACACAAACACACAAAGCTAAAGTCCCGCTGTCGAGTGTAGAAATAATGTCTGAATGAAAATGTCACACAGTGTCCTAACCAGACACGTCTTTGTGCTTGCAGAGAGACTCCGCCCACACTCTTCTGATTGGCTGTGAAATTTGATTGCTTTTGTCATGTTTCGTAGTCTTGTCGCATCTGGTGTGACAGACAAACTGCGTGTCGCTGGAATCTCATCGCATTGCGTCTGGTTAGGACATGGTGTGAGGGTTTATGGGTCGATACGCTCCATAAATAACAACAGAAGTCAATGTAGAGTCCTGCTTACCTCATAATCGGTGCCTTTGCTGTTAAGCGCGATGTTAATGGTGAACGTGGAGGAATCGTGATGCGGACGGAGCGACGGCTGCTCGTCAGGACGATAACGAACCACAAAATTCATCACAGCCTGTGCCTGAAACACACACAAATGTTTGTGCAGACGATACTGAATGCTTTAAATTATTTACTACATCGTTTAAATAATCAAATATATTCCTTTATATTTACACTGATAAACATTTTAAAGGGTTAGTTCACCCAAAAATGAAAATTCTGTCATTAATTACTCATGTCGTTCCACACCCGTAAGACCTTTGTTAATCTTCAGAACACAAATTAAGATATTTTTGATGAAATCCAATGGCTCAGTGAGGCCTGCATAGATGACATTTCCTCTCTCAAGATCCATTAATGTACTAAAAACATATTTAAATCAGTTCATGTGAGTACAGTGGTTCAATATTAATATTATAAAGCCACGAGAATATTTTTGGTGCGCCAAAAAAACAAAATAACGACTTATATAGTGATGGGCGATTTCAAAACACTGCTTCAGGAATCTTCGGAGCACAAATGAATCAGCGTGTCGAATCAGCGGTTTGGAGCGCCAAAGTCACGTGATTTCAGCGGTTTGACACGCGATCCGAATCATGATTCAACACAAAAGATTCGTAACGCTCCGAAGCTTCCTGATGCAGTGTTTTGAAATCGGCCATCACTAAATAAGTCGTTATTTTGTTTTTTTTGGCGCACCAAAAATATTCTCGTGGCTTTATAATATTAATATTGAACCACTGTACTCACATGTACTGATTTAAATATGTTTTTAGTACATTAATGGATCTTGAGAGTGGAAATGTCATTGCTCAGGCCTCACTGAGCCATCGGATTTCATCAAAAATATCTTATTTTGTGTTCTGAAGAGCAACGAAGGTCTTACGGGTGTGGAACGACATGAGGGAGAGTAATTAATGACATTATTTTCATTTTTGGGTGAACTAACCCTTTAATACATGAACCTTGATGCAAACAAACTGAATCACAATTTGTCCAATTCAATATTTGATTCAATTCATTCATTGAAACAAACTGATGTTATGTAAATGACCAGCCTATTAAAAATAAGGTAACACTTTATTTTACAGTGTCCTGTTACACATACTTACCATAGTAAAAACTATAAATTCTGCATAATTACATGCAACTAACCCTAAACCACAATAATGAACGAATATTACTCAGCATACGGGCAGCAAATGAACGGCTCAAGCGCCTCACCTTCGGAAAGTATCCTGGGTAGAGTTTTTCTGTCACAGGAGCGATGTAGTCTTTGAGGAACTTCAGCCACTCTTTCTCATACTGGATCTGATTCATGTGAATATCAACCGTAGGAACGTTTTCATAACCTCCAGCTAACCGTTCGTCCTGAGAGAGAAACACACAGATGAGATGCTGGGTCACACACACACACACACACACACATACACACACACGGACCTTGTGTCTTCCTCCAGACCATCCGCCAAAATCCTCCATGGTCTCCACGAGCTCGTCGCACATTCTGTCAGAGAATGCTGGGAACCAGTACACGTCTGGACAGGGCTGAAACACACAGATTCATTACGATGAATTCTTTTACATGCGCTATATAGTTTGCCCACAAGGTGGCGACACTGACCCAGTCACTGATCCACAGCTGAAAAAGAAACAAGACACAACAAACTACTGGAGATGCAACAATGTTCAATCTCACCTGCTCCACGACGTCCTCATCATCTTCAAAAATCCTGGAGTAATTCTCATGGATGTATTTCTCTCTCCAATCCTGACATCACACACACACAGGGTTAGTTTGCGCTCACATGTTTGTCTGTGCACACGTGCGTTTCACGTATGAATCTCTCACCACTGGGTTGTCGAATATCTGCCACATGTCCGGATGAAGACGACTGATGTTGTAATTGGTGGAGGAGATCAGACGGCCGAACTCATCCCTGTTGGACACAAACATGAAGACGCCCTGCAGGAGGAAACGATTTGTGATGATAAACGTCTGAAACACTCATTTATTCTGTTTTTATGACTGGATTCCCTCTGCTCAAGGTGTGAATCACAGAGCTTTATAATCACCTGCTCACGGACGCTCTTGCAGAAGATCATGTCTGGGTCCATCCCCTCCTGCTGGTAGAGAGAAACCGCAGCTAGACGCGTCCGTAGAGTCTCTCCGCGGATCAGATAGACTTGAGTGATGTAGGGAACGTTCCACAAACCACTGAAGAACAGGAAGAGGCATCAGGAGGCATGACAACTGATGAACTTTTACACCGTTATTAAACTGAATTGCATCAACATTGATCTGAATTGAATTTGTTTCATAATTGATGAACATTGACACTGTTACTGAACTGAATCAAATTTAACTTAATTCATGTCATAACTGATGAACTTTGCAACATTGACACTTGTTGTATATTGTACTACATAACTAAATTGAATCATACTGAACTGATTTGAATTTGTTTCATAATTGATGAATTTTCCAGTACTGAAACTATCACTGATCTAAACTGAACTGAATGGAATAACTTTTCTGTTATTAAACTGAACTGAATCAACATTGAACTGAATCAAATTGTTCATAATTGATCATAACTGACACTGTTATTGAAGTGAATTGAGTTAAATTGAACTAAATTGAATTCATTTAATAATTGATGAACTTTGAAACATTGAGATTGTTAGTGAATAAATTGAATCAAACTGAACTGATTTGAAATCATTTCATAATTGATTAATTTTGCAACAGTGACACTGCTATGTTTCATAATTGATGAACTTTGCATCATTCATTCGGTTATTACACTGAATCAACATTGAACTGAATCAAAGGGTTCATAATTGATGAACTTTGCTACATTGACACTCTTATTGAACTGAATTAAATTTTTCATAATTGATTAATTTTGCAACAATGACACTGCTATTGAACTGAACTGAATCAACACTGAACTGAATTCAATTTGTTTCATAATTGATGAATTTTGCATCATTCATTGTTATTAAACTGAACTGAATCAACATTATTAATCAATTACCAACATTTGTTTCATAATTGATGAATTTTGCAACATTGACACTGTAATTGAACTAAATTGAATCAAACTGAACTAAATGGAAAATTTCATAATTAATTAACTTCGCATCATTAATTCTGTTATTAAACTGAACTGAATCAACACTGAACTGATTCGAAAGGTTCATAATTGATAACTTTGCTACACTGACACTTATTGAACTGAATTGAATCCAATTGAACTGAATTGAATTTCTCATAATTGATTAATTTTGCAGCAATGACATTGTTATTGAACTAAATTGAATCAAACTGAACTGATTTGAAATCGTTTCATGATTGATTAATTTTGCAACACTGACACTGCTATTGAACTGAATTGAACAACACTGAACTGAATCCGTTTCATAATTGATGAATTTTGCATCATTCATTCGGTTATTAAATTGAATCAACATTGAACTGAATCGAAAGGTTCATAATTGATGAACTTTGCTACATTGACATTTATTGAACTGAATTGAATTTTTCATAATTGATTAATTTTGCAACAATGACACTGCTATTGAACTGAATCAACACTGAACTGAATTCAATTTGTTTCATAATTGATGAATTTTGCATCATTCATTGTTATTAAACTGAACTGAATCAACATTATTAATCAATTACCAACATTTGTTTCATAATTGATGAATTTTGCAACATTGACACTTTTATTGAACTGAACTGAATCCAATTGCACTGAATTGAATTTCTCATAATTGATTAGTTTTACAGCAATGACATTATTGAACTAAATTGAATCAAACTGAACTGATTTGAAATAGTTTCATAATTGATTAATTTCGCAACACTGACACTGCTATTGAACTGAATTGAACAACACTGAACTGAATTCAGTTTGTTTCATAATTGATGAATTTTGCATCATTCATTCGGTTATTAAATTGAATCAACATTGAACTGAATCGAAAGGTTAATAATTGATGAACTTTACTACATTGACACTGTTATTGAACTGAATTTAATTTCTCATAATTGATTAATTTTGCAGCAATGACATTGTTATTGAACTAAATTGAATCAAACTGAACTGATTTGAAATCGTTTCATAATTGATGAATTTTGCAACACTGACACTGTAATTGAACTAAATTAAATCAAACTGAACGGAGAATTTTTCATAATTAATTAACTTTGCATCATTCATTCTGTTATTAAACTGAACTGAATCAACTCTGAACTGAATTGAAAGGTTCGTAATTGATGAACTTTGCTACATTGACACTGTTATTGAACTGAATTTAATTTCTCATAATTGATTAATTTTGCAGCAATGACATTGTTATTGATATGAAGAGAGTTAAATTTAACTAAATTGATAAACTGCAACATTGACATTGTTATTGAATAAATTGAATCAAACTGAACTGATTTGAAATTGTTTCATAATTGATTAATTTTGCAACACTGACACTGCTATTGAACTGAATTGAATCAGCATTGAACTGAATTGAATCCGTTTCATAATTGATGAACTTTGCATTCATTCGGTTATTAAACTGAATCAACATTGAACTGAATCGAAAGGTTCATAATTGATGAACTTTACTACATTGACACTGTTATTGAACTGAATTGAATTTCTCATAATTGATTAATTTTGCAGCATTGACATTGTTATTGAACTAAATTGAATCAAACTGAACTGATCTGAAATCGTTTCATAATTGATGAATTTTGCAACACTGACACTGTAATTGAACTCAATTAAATCAAACTGAACAGAGAATTTTTCATAATTAATTAACTTTGCATCATTCATTCTGTTATTAAACTGAACTGAATCAACTCTGAACTGAATTGAAAGGTTCATAATTGATGAACTTTGCTATATTGACACCGTTATTGAACTGAATTGAATTAAATTTATATTTAATTTCATAACTGATGAACATTAATACTGTTATTTTCCTGTTTATAACTGTAAATCTGCTTTAAAAAAAACTGACTTGACAACAACACTCGCTACACTGAAACACACACAGGGTGAAGGAAAGGAAACTCACACTCTCTTGCTCTGGACGATGTCGATATAGTCCTCCGAGCGCGAGTAAAAGCCCTCCGGACTCAAAGCGCCCCAGAAGTTCGACCAGAGCTTCCCGTGCCGAGACAGCATGGGCGCGATCACACCCCTGTGAACATCAGTGACAAACATTTTGTAGATTGTATTATTATTATTAATATTATCATTATGTGGAAATGTCTGTCATAATTTCTTCAGGATTAAACCAAACTATTATTTTAGCGGTTTGTAGTGAAAATCTTTGCATTTCAATGTTTATCTGATGATAGTTTAACAAATAAAATGAAATACTATAGAATCATGATGCACGTCTACTGTTCGTTCACTCACTTGTTCTCTTCGATGAGAATCCGTAAAATATCAGGATTCGTCAGAGCAACATCAGAGTCAATGCTGAAGAAATAATCGCAGGAGACGTCCTTCTTACACGCCTCCCTGAAACACAAACACACAGCCAATGGAATCATGGGAAAGATCAGCTTACTGAACAGATTCAGCCATCATTTCTGACATGTATGTGTGTGTGTGTATTTACACTGCCATGGTTCTGGCCTGGTCCTGTCTGAGGTTTTCCTCAGGTCCGATTATTTTCGCCCCAGGGAACAGAGAGCGATGACGCGTCCAGAACCGCTCAATGTGCTGTTCGTGAAACACAACCTGCAAACACACACATTTGTTTCACTATATTAGTGAGGACATTGCATTGATTTTATATCAGGTAGACATGTGCCGATATTCGGTAATGCGATATATCACGATATTGTTATCGTGCGCACTTCAAAATACCGTAAATAAATGCACAACACCACTGTGCATCAAAGGGACACAGGCACTCAGATGTAAACAAGCCCAAAGCGCATGAGAAGCACAACGAGTGAAGGAGACGCGCTGAACGAAAGTGCACGTTCACTCTCTGACAGCAGAAATGCAGCGGTTACCCCGGAAACCCCGTAAACAAAGCAACTAGTGAAGTTTTTAAAATGCTTCAAACAGACATACATTTTTTTAATCTCAATGTTGTTCATCTCAGCACCAAATACTGAATACTTAATACTTAATACTTAATACTTAATAAATACCAAATACTTAAAGACTTAATAGGCTATTTATTTTCAAACTTAAACATTTTATATTTTAATCTGGACTACAACATGCCCTAATGATTGTGATTATTTGTTATTGTTCAGTAAAACTTTGAGACATACGGCTTCATTAGTTAACATGTTAATTCATTATTACCAAACTGACAATGAAAAATACTTATAAAGCATTAATTATTCCTAGTTCATGTTAATTACTGTTTAATAACATTACTAAAATCAAAAGAACTTATTAAATGGACCTGAGATCAAACTAACAGTGATCAGTTGTGTTTCTGAACTAACATTAACAAAAAATAATACTTTCTGTAACAAATGTAGCTATTGCTCAATCTTAGTTAATGCATTAAATAATGAGATCTTATTGTAAAGTGTTTCCTGTTCTTCTTTATAATTCTTTTGCCCTTTAATCTGTTTCAAAATTTTACTTTATATATTTTTGGTGTATTGTACTATTGTATTTAAACATTATAGTTCTTTTTGTTATTACAAAAATAGTTCTTAAACCTGTTATACTGACAACACTTTTTTTTTGCAACTGATTTCAATATCATGATAATACCGTATACCGCAATAAAAGCTTCAGCAATTATCGCAACATGAAAATTTGATACCGTCACATGTCTAATATCAGGATAATGATATTTTCTATGGCCTAACACAAAAACCATCACAGAAGACTAACACTAGATTTAAAAAAAACAAGTTTTTAAAACTTTTTAACAAGTGAGTACCAGTAAAATGTCTTCATCAGTCGGTTGTCATAATACTTCACTATTCAAGTAAAGACAGTACAGATAAACCTGCACACACACACTCAGACTGCATGTGTCGACATGCAGGTCATGTGTTTCACCAGCACATGTGTGGACAAAGCAGAGCGCTGTAATAGACGTTCAGCACTTCGTCACGCTGCTGGCGTTTTAAAAAACGTGGCGCTCCCATTGAAAACAATGAGTAAACGCTTTGGTGGACACACAGCCTCAGCATGAACGTTACACAGGTCACGTATGAGGCAATAGTTAAGCTTTACCATAAAATATCATTAATATTCAGCTTTAACAGTTTTCTCAATGACATAACACTGTCATGAAGAGCCGTACGTACGTTGTTGTGTATGAAGAGTCGTAAGCGTGTGTGTGGGTAGTTCAGAGTCGCGAGCCTCTCCAGAAATTCTTCTAGAAACGGCGTCGGCTGCTCAATAAACACGGCAAAGTGAACCAGCGGCATCTCCTCGTCCTACACAAACACATCTCCGTTAGAATTCATCCTCCTAAGTCACATGACACAGATCTGTCAGACTTATTGTGTTTGTGTTGATATTCAGACACTCACAGACAGATGACTCAGGTCCAGCAAATCATCATCGCAGTTTCCACATCCGTGTTCGTACGTCCACGCCGTCGGCACGTAGTTACCCAGATAATTCAGCTGGAGCTAAACACACACACACACACACACACACACACACAAAATGGTTAATGTCTCCACAATCTGCCTTTAAAGAGAGTTCAGTTCTGGAGCCGCCGTCCAATAGGGCTGTGACGGTAGGCATGACAACCGCGCGGAGTGTCACCGGCGGTAGTGTGACATCATTCATATATATAAAATATCTCAGAGATTGCGTTAACTGAAAATTTTCCGTCACTGATGGAATTTTTTTTAGCAGTGACGGAAAAAATCTGCAGCCCGTCCATCATTTTGACAGATTATGTAGCTAGTAACACCTATTTGCCACTTGTTTGCCAGCTGATGTCACCTGTTGGAGTTTGAGTTCCTTGCCGCTGTCGCTTTTGGCTTGCTTAGTCGGGGACACTTGACATTTGATATTCAACAGTGCTTTGATCTGTCTGCATTGACACTATTCTTTAAGAGCTGCTGTGCAGCCAAAATAATGTACCAGTTATCATGTAAAGCTGCTTTGACACAATCTGCATTGTAAAAACGCTATATAAACAAAGGTGACTTGACTTGTAACTGTAATTCCCACCCCTGTCCAGTAGGTGGTGAGTGCGCTCTAGTGTGGCAGCAGAGCGCGAGTTCAGTCTCCATAATAGAATGAAAACGATGTGCTTGATTACACACAGACGAGCACCCTAGTTTAAGTCAATTTTATAATAATAAAGTTACTTATGCTTACTTACATAATTGAGTTTTGTTATTTTTCTTGCTGACTATACGTTTATGGTCAACGAATGAGGTATAATGTTATGTGACATTGTTTGCAACACTGATTAACTGACGCGATACAGATTTCAGTAAGCTACTGTATCTTTCAACATATTTTTTTATTTTCATTCATGTTTATTTAGTTCAAGATGAAAACTGTAAAGTGACGCTGTCTTTGATCAACTTTCTTCTCATAATATAAATAAATGCATAGCCTGTGCCTATTTGCTTATCCTGTAAGTTCGTGAATAAAAATGAAAATGTGGACGAAATCAGAAGCTATTAAATGTCTTATCTTTAAAATATAAAAATTAAAATGACGGGTAATTATTGATTATGATGGATTTTTTTTTACGATCCTGTTCATCAAAATGACGGCGAAACACAACCTCTGATATATATATATATATATATATATATATAAATAAAAACATAATCCCCCACTGCCACAATTGGCGATTTGCCACCGTCACAGCCCTACCGTCCAAACATACTGTTCAGCGCCACATACATTCACATCACATGAATAAGAGCGCGTACACACACTAAAAGCCCGTTACTAACTTCTGTTCTTATTGCGCTTAAATGATCAAATACATACAAGATTTACATAAACACAGAGTGTACACAAATAAAAATGATGTTTTAATCTTATCTGTATGACCAAAGATGACATTTTAAGTTTATTTCCGCTGTTATAATGAGACAGAATCATCTGGCATTGTGTCGTGGACGTCTGTATCGAACCGTGACTTCTGAGTACCGTTATACCGCACAAGTCTAGACACCAATAAAGGAAATGAACAGCCTAATGAATGTCTGTACATTAAATGCGGGCGCCGTGGAAACAGAAGAATTACTGTGCAGAATGTTTGCATTCACCTTAGTTGGCCCGTTGCCATGGATAACGACAGGAAGCGTGTCATAGACCACGTTCCGAGCTCTGACTCTGGATTTCTCAAACTTCAGCACCACTTCCTCTGGAAAAACACACATCCATCACACCAGATCACACACACAGAATTAGGATTGGACTACAGCAAACTACAGTGAGTGTGTGTGTGAGAGTGTGTGTGCATGTTTTCATGATTTATGAGGACACAAATGTGTATAATGACATGGGTTTTACACTGATATTACGATGTAAATATGAAATATGAAGACATTTCATGAGTCCTAATTTTTAAAATAGCTTTAAAAACATACTAAACAATGTTTTATTAAAAATGTTTCCTGTGATGGGTAGGTTTTTACGCCTATGGAATGACCTCACCAAGATAGCAAAACAAACCTGTGTGTGTCTGTGAGTGTATGAGAGGGTGTGTCTGTAAGAGTGTGTGTGTCTGTGGGTTAGTGCTGTGCGGTATGACCAAACATTTTTAAGATTCTGGCGGTTTGAAGGTGTGTCACATTTTTTTCATTTTATTTTGGCATATTTTACTGTCAGGAGTACAGGGAATAAACACTGTAAGGACAAATAAAAATGTTTTTAAAAATGTAAGTTCATAAAGCTAACAATTTAGTTTAAAACGTAATCAAATTAATAATATTAATAAGTAGGCTATATTATGTGCAATATCTGTCATTTCAATGAAGATCTTTGAGTTTGTGTTTTAATAAACAGTGTTATTATTATTATTATTAGGCTATTATTTCTATTAATCGAAGTAAACTCAATTGACTCTTCGCCGGGAGTTTGATTGACAGGCGATATAACCAATCATAACACTGAATCCACCATTTTCGACAAAGCAGTCAGGAGTTAGATTAACCTCGGTGGACTTGAACTTGAAAATTGGTGTACTGACGTCTTTCCGCGTTTTAAACAACATTCCTTCTGATGTTCATTCATGTTTATTTGATGCTATAAATGAACTAGTAGGAAGAGATGATCGGTTCAGGAGCCGCTTGAGCTGAGATGCTAAAGCGATCTGTCACGACACATTAAATAGCCACAAAACGGTTTTTATTGTTTGAATTTCTTAAATTACACAATTTGAAAGTTACAAATTGTTTAATATCATCAGTAACCTGCTCTGTCTTGTCCGTCAATGTGTTGTCAGTATCCTCTTTGCTCCGCGATGTATTTTTCACTGTGTGTGGCGTGACAGCGCCATGGCTTGTCGGCCCAGCACTACTGTGAGTGTGTGTGTGTGTGTGTGTGTGTGTGTGTGTGTGTGTGTGTGTCTACCTATGGCTCCATTGAGATTCTGAAAAATGTGGGATCTGTGGTCCAGCGTGATGTTGAACTTCCTCTGGAAAAGAAAAACTGTATTTAGCATGAACAGCTTCATACGTCATTTACACACACACACACACACACACACACACACACACCCTCTGCTCTTTGTCCAGGTAGATCCGTGTGTAAAACAGCTGGTCATCATCATTGTCCTTGTATTTCCACTGCTGCACTATCGCATAAATCTCAGGAGCGAAGCCGATGAAACCTACACACACAAACAATCACATGGGCGTCAGCGGTCATGCCATTTCCTTTCATTGCATTGACACACACACACACACACACACACACACCTCCAGAGTTGAGGTAGCGTTTGCCATGATGCACAGCTGGGTATTTGGACGCGAGTCTCTGGTCCGGCCAGCAGAAGCCCTCGGCGGAGAACACCACACGATGAGAGAAACGAGAGAACTTCCTGAGCAGCTCCTCCGGACCGCTGGCTAAAATCACATCATAACTACACACACACACACACACACACAACAATCATGTCAAGAGCACGAAAACATACATATACACATCTAATTTATCTTACGTATGCAATGAACGTCAACATGAACGAATATATATTATAAAGCATGTTTGACACAAATGAAACCTCACACTCACTCAGGTTCGAAACATGTCAGGATGTTGGTAATCGAGTTACTTATGAATAAAGAAAGGAGAAATCAGGTCACTACATTGTGTGGGAACACACCTGTCTACAAACATGATGACAGTGTTCTGTTTGTCTTTGTGTTTCTCTAGTTCTTTCTTCAGCCATCGAACCTTCTGACCTCCACCGACGGTCCGAGCCACGTCACCACCCCTCCACTCCTCACCCAGACCCAGAACCTACACACACAAACACACACATAATATTTGCACATCTACACTAATGTTCAAAGGTTTGGAATAATTAAAATTTTTAATGTTTCTGGACAAAAAAAAAAGAGTCTCTTCTGCTCATCAAGGCTGCTTTTATTTGATCAAAAATACAGTAAAAATAATGAAATATTATTAGAATTTAAATCAGCTGTTTTTTATGTGAATATATAATAAAGTGTAATTTATATCCAGTGATCAAAGCTGAATTTTCAGCATCATTACTCCAGTCTTCAGTGTCACATGATCCTTCAGAAATCATTCTAATATGATGATTTGATGCTCAAGAAATTTGGTAAATGTGTTTCCATCGCAGTTTATGGGCAAAAAAAAAAAAAAAAATGTATCCACATCATTTGAATATGTTTTTTTAATGCTCATTTTTTTAATTTATGCGCATTTTGGCATTTCCATCCAACATTTTTTCATGCAATATCCCAAAATGCGCATAAAAATGGGTGGATAGAAACAGACTTATAATAATCATAAATGTTTCTTGAGCAGCAAATCATCATATTAGAACGATTTCTGAAGGATCATGTGACACTGACGACTGGAGTAATGATGCTGAAAATCACTGAAATAAATTACATTTTACAATATATTCACATAGAAAACAGCTGTTTTAAATTCTAATAATATTTCACTATTTTTACTGTATTTTTGATCAAATAAAGGCAGCCTTGGTGAGCAGAAGACTCTTTCAGAAACATTAAAAAATCAGTTTTTTTTAAACTACTTTGTGAAGTGTATCATATGTATAAGTGTGTCATATATAAGCGATGTGACACCTGAACAGTGTAGTTAAACTGTCGGATGGTCCTCATGAACCTCAGGTATCCGTCGGTCACTTCTGTAGCTGCGGTGATCACCAACAACTCACCTGACACAGACAGATCGAGTTATAATACATCACTGACCTCACAGATAGTCACTGACTTGGATATATTTACTGACCGATGTCGATATCTACAGTGAACAGTGGCCGATACATTTTAAAGGGTTAGTTCATCTAAAAATGAAATTTCTGTCATTCCACACCCATAAGACCTTCGTTCATCTTCAGAAGACAAATTAAGATATTTTTGATGAGATTGTTGAATAAAGTCATTATTTTTGTTTTGTTTTTGCGCAAAAAAAGTATTCTCGTCTCTTTATAACATTAAGGTTGAACCACTGCAGTCACGTGACTGTTTTAACGATGTCTTTAGTACCTTTCTGGACCTTGAAAGTGTTGATTATATTGCTGTCTATGAACGAGTCATATTCCTCTCAGATTTCATCAAAAATATCTTAATTTGTGTTCTGAAGATGAATGAAGCTCTTACTTACGGGTGTGGAACGACATGAGGGAGAGTAATTAATGACATAAAATTTCAGTTTTGGGTGAACTAACCCTTTAAATAATCCAATAATGATAGGAAATGTGAATAAATATGTGTAAAATGAGTTTTAATTGATTCCCAACTCTCTAAAGAATACCTGAAAAATGTTTTTTAAATGTTTATCATGTTGACAAGATTGTTTGGTTTTTAATCAGTTAAAGGTGCAGTATGTAAGATTTCTGTCCGCTAGAGGCCTATTCAAAACAAAGGCTTAGTTTGATGATGCCAAGTTTGAGTGCTGAATCTTGGGACATGTGGTCTCCACCTCAACGGATGGTGGAATAGAATAGGGATTGGACTCGGTAAGAAATCATGTTCATGGATGTGATTATTAATGTTACTGTAGTATGAAGCAGAGCAGGACCGAGTGTTGTGGAGCCATGGTAAAGCATGGTACTCACAAAAAAAAAATAGATTTAAACAATAAGACTAAACGTGTTGCGGTATATAACAATAATTCGTTTTCTGTCTATAAATATATCAAAACAGTTGTTCCCTTGTCTATTAAAACATGTAAATATTAAAGCGTCTTTGGTGTTTCCATGGTTTCTACAAAATAAAATCGGAAACCGAGGGTAACGCGGGTATGACGCGATTGACAGGCGACTCCTCACACGTCTCGGAGCCTTGGTTAAAATTGCAATTTTCTCACGATTTACAAATAGTTAGAAACATTTGGGATATTGTAAGTACTCAAGTGAACAAAATATACAACACTGGCCTAGTGGTTTTTGGATATTTTACTGCAAAATTCTTACATATTGCACCTTTAACCAGACCAACGCCTCTCAAAATGGTCAAATGTTGGTCGATATATGACGAACAACACCAATGTTTAATAAATACTTATATTATTTATTCATAATATAATCCTAATAGAACTTTCCACAATCCCACTGTGGTTTCATGTAATCCCTTCAAGCCGAGTGAGCCAGACAACGAAAACCAACTCAAAATACACTAAAACATAATAATCTGCAGAATATAGTTCATCGGTGCAACTGTATGTTTAATTTATGATTAATTGTATGATTAATGTATTGATGAGAAACCATCAGAAACTCAAACCCAGTTTCTTCTGTAGAAGTTTCTGGATCTCCAGATCTCTTCTTTGGATCCTGAAGGTTCTGAAGGACTTTTTCAACACAGTTTGCTTCTGTTTTATAAACATTTTGAGTCCCTCTTAAAAAATTTACCATGGTTTCCGACAAAATACTATAGTACTCGTTACTGAATAGTGATTCAAACAGCATGAGAAGCTTTTTATCATTTTGATTTATTTCTTTGTGATGACTACAGGGTTAATATCGTTTTGCCACAATTTCGCGGTATTTTGACCAAAACAACGGTTAATGACCGTTGGTTCGGATCGGCAGTTACAGATTCAAATCTGACTGGACATTTAAATTCAAGACTGACAGGAAATCATAACGGTTCTTACTGGGTTTCCCGGGCCGCGGCTCGGTTCGGCAGAGCTGAACGGAGCCCAGAATCAGGGTCAGGATCACACGCACCGCAGTCATCGCGCTCGTGGGTCTCTGCACGCGTCTCGCAAGGCTTCGGTTCAGTTTTCACGTCCCTCCGGTGCAGAACTCTCCCGAAGTTCGCGGACTGGGGGTAGGAATTTTACCGTCAACATGAAGAAACCGCCTTATTTCCGTTTGGACAGCCAATGACATCAGAGCAGAAGATGACGGACAGAGAAGCAACCAATAGGAAGAGAGAACGCGATGGCTTTCGACCAATCAGAGCCAGACAAATGGAACGCGATTCTCCCAAAAAATCAACCCTTTGGGCTACAAAAAGAGATATTGAGGGAGGAGTGCCACGTTTTAGGAATAACTTAACGGGTGTTTCTAAAAATATACGTAAATATATATATATATATATATATATATATATATATATATATATATATATATATATATATATATATATATATATATATATATATATGTAGTGTTTACATTTACGTGATAATATCTCTTTAATTAGGTTTTTTAGTAGTTATACATTAACAAAATAACGATACAACAGTATACATTTGATTAGCAATAAATGTTTGGACACATCCACTTATTGTTTATTATGACTATTTTCCACATTTTAGAAAAAAATTTAACTTTCATGAATACTATGAAAGTGTAATACTGAGCTTTGGTGGCAATGCCATAAATAGACAATTTATTGCTGCTGACAAATAGTATAGACACTGTGAAACCTTGTAAAAGATATACATATATATATACATATATATATATATATATATATATATATATATATAGATATATAGATATATAGGGTGTATATGTATGTATGTATGTATGTGTGTGTGTGTGTGTGTGTATATATATATATATATATATATATATATATATATATACACACATACATAAATATGTGAAGTTGATCTTAGGTCAAATGTGCTGGACAAATACTGTGTTTGGAGCTCCTGTTTCATTTGTACTCCACACAAAGTAAATATTCACTTCATCAAGCTCAAAGTACACTCACATACACACACAACTCGTGAAGGAGGTAAGTGGAAAATTAACATTTATTTTTAAGTGAAATCCATGAGCATCTCATGAATTATTACTAATGAATGTCTGATCTTTCACTAACGTAACTATTCACGATTTAGACTAACTTTGAATGAGAAAACACTGATTTCAAATCACAGCGGTGAAATCAATCAGTGGCATATAGTGAAAACCGTGTCAGTTTTTACACACAGAATAAATGGTCAGTGATGGTTTGTTGAAGTATTTAAGGTTCATTGATGAACTTCCTCTAATTCAGAATCATTTCTTCTTATTATTTCTGGCTGTTTGGGGTTAATAGAGTTACTTTGTGGTTCTTTGGATGTTAATAAAGTTCTTGATGTTTCATCATATATTTCAGATCAGATCAATGTTTTGGTTTCTGGGTAGTAAAGTATGACCAGAACAAGGTGCTTTTATGATTTCAAACTGTAAAATCCCCTTAAAATCATTTAATTTAGTAATTTTCTCTGAAAGTCTAAATAAGTTTTAATATGTTAGTAATGAAGTGATTAAATGCTAAATATCCAAACTTACTTTTACTTCCTCTTCCTCTTTGTTAAAAAAGTCTTTTGATCTGGTTGATCAGTAAATCATAGTTTATGTGTGTATCAACCATCTCAAAATGTTGTCATTATTAAACAGATAAAGGTGACTCTTCTTTGTACTTTATTGGGGATAACTTATTTCTGTGTAAATTGGTGTTTTTATGTTTCTTAACTCTTCTGATCTACTTTTTTCTGCTCTAGAAAGCCCTATAACTTTATTTTGAAATGCTGAAAAACTTTATAATATGTGTGGAAGATGAATTAGACATAAACTGATTTCCATTAACAAACACACATGAACACAGGAGACCGGAAACACACTCATGTGAAAATGTTTTGTCTTCTACTGCGAATCAAAGTTCAAGTTTCTGACCTGTGAATTTGCATGATGCAAAAACATTTGACCAATAGAGGATCTGATTCTGAACAGATTGAACTCTTGACTGAATTCAAAGAACGCAAACTTCAAAACTGTTCCGGGAAAGTGGCGTAGATGGAATGTTTCACATGTTTCAATGTTTCAAAATGAACAAATATCGTTCAAAAAATAGAGTGTGTTATGTTGAGCATGTTAGAGATAATCTAACAACAGTTTTTAATAATAACTCTTTTCAAGACACATGAAAACACAGGTGATAATATAAAGACAACCATGTAGAACAAAGACGATACCGCTAAAGGTGTCTTTTTCTAGTGAGTTTCTATAAGAGATTCTTTGACTGGAATATTAAATGAATGAGGGGCTAATGTTGTGTTTCTGCAGGTCCAGACTTACTCATCATGAGGGTCGTTACATCAGACAGCGGCTCTGTCTCCGTGGGGAACCAATATACAGATGACCTGGAGAATCCAGACACCAGTGATGATGCTGAGTTCTGGAGGAAAGGTGTGAAACCAAATCAAAACATATGAAAACGCAGGAATAAACATGTTTTAAGTAATATATAAAAAGGTTTCTGTGAGTTTTAGGAGAAAGAAAATATGATTAGCTCAGTATTGCTCATTGTTAGTTAGTTAGACATGGGAACTAATTGTGAAGTGTTACAAAGCTGGTTTGTTGTGTGTCTTTCTCAAACATTCCTTTGCTATTTGACTAACTGTAGTTTATACAGCTGCTCAAACTCTTCTGACCCTTAACCTCAACGTTTGACACCTTCACAGACACACAGTTCGAATTATAATTATCGAATAATGATTAGTACAAGATGCCAAATTTACCACCACGCCTTTGCATTAGAAAAACTCACAGTTTTATGGAATGTATAACACAAAGTTACATATATAAATGTACATACATTTTTTTACATGCAAAGAAATACAAAATGTGTGTGTGTTGCGTGTTAGAATCGTCTGTGCCCAGGTTTGTCGCAGCGCCCTCTATCGGTCGTTGGCGGTTGCGCGTGTACGTTGCCGTTGGTGTAACGGCTCTGACGCTGCTGCTGCTGATCATTACGCTATCTGTGAGCCGTGAGTAACACACACTGAAACATATTGTGATATTATTCAGACATGTTGTTTCCAATTTCCAAAATAATGACAATTAAACGTGTGTTTTGTTAGACGTGAAGTTTGACCGGAAGTTCTCAACTACGGACACAAAAATGAAGAATCTGACAGAAATGCTTCTGAGCATCATTACCAGAACAAACTTTCTGGAAGAATCCGGTAAAGTTATTCTTCATAATCTTTTATCAATATGAAAAAGACTTTATCCATCTACACAACAAAAATATGGTGTAAGAAGGTTTTGCTAACGTTATGAAACGTTCAAAACGTCGAGTTTTTTATTTTATTTTACATATTTAAAAACGTTTTATGAGGAACAGTCAATTTGTAAACATTATGGGAACGTTAATTTTGAACGTCGAACATTCAACTAAAAACGTTCCACAATGTGTAAATTATGTTTTTAAGCTAACATTTTGAGAAAGTTATTAAAGACCAGATAACTTTGAACGAATGTTTGTTCATAACGTTAGTCAAAGTTATGAAAATATTCCCTGTTAGCTGAGCATATCTTGTGGATTAGCTATATTACTTTAAACTGGAAAAAATTAGACATGTAAACTTTTACTTTTTTCAGGACATAAAATGCATTTGGACATCAACAATCTGGAGTTTGACCAGGAGACGATGCAAACAAGGATGAATGATAGTAAGTACCACACATGTTCACATATAAACAGACAAAACACTAGGGCTGGGTAAAAAATATCAATTTTGCGATTTTAATCGATTCTCATTTTTACGAACCGATATTGATTCTTAAATCCCAAGAATCGATTAGTCTAGTCTGTTTTCAGTTGATGAATGAGCAGAATATGTAGCGCATCCCATCCAATAAATCGCAATAATCTTTGTGCTTTGTTACTTTTGATATGAAGCAAAGTCTCAGATTTCAAATGACGTCCATCTTATTATGAGATTCAAAAAATAAATACCGTTTTGGCGCTGTTTAATGTGGCGTGACAGATCGCTTTAGCGCCTCAGTTAAAGAGAAGCATGTGATCATCCTCTCCTCCGCTTTAATACCAGTTACAGCGAAATAAACATGCATGAACATCTGAAGGTATGTTAAAATATACAGTACAACTTACTGAAATCCGTATCATGTCTCGTGCAATCGCTCAATCAGTGCTTCAACCTCGGAAAGACTCAATAAAACAGCTTCAATGTCACGTAACGTCACATTTACCTCAGAAAAACACATTCAGTGACCATAAACTCATTAGTCAGCTAGAAAAGTGAACTCTAGAAAGATAAACATAGCTATGCACCGTTACATATTCATTATAATTTTTAATGTTATTCAATATTTAATGCATGTTTGAATAAATCAGTTATGACAGCCGCGATTTAAATGTTTATATTTAAAAAAAAACAAAAAAAAAAACGAATTGGAGTAGAAATATGATTATATAATTCTAAACTTTATTTATAATAAAAACATTGAGTGTTTGTATATAAATAAGTTAATTTAACCTTCAATATTATTATAGTAGTACCAGCTGACTCCCATGTGTAGTTTACAGCATTAGTTGAGAGATTTTTTTCCACTAGAAAATTTGCCATGTACTGTATCTGAAATACTAGATCCAAAATAATCGAAATCGAATCGTAATCGTAATCGAATCAAAAGCAAGTGAATAGTAATTGAATCGAATTGTGAAAATTGTGTCAATACCCAGCCCTACAAAACACTATTGACTAAATGAAATACACTGCAGATCTTAACAGATAAGTGTGTGTGTAGTGTCTGATTCAGAACAGGCTCTTCTTGACAAAGTTTCGGAGCTAAAATGCCGGATTGAAAAGTACATAAATAACAGTAAGTGATGATGCTATAGAGGTTTGTGCAGGTATGTCTTCATTTCTCGCTGTCACTGACATGACACACGTGTGTGTTTAGACACGCAGGAGCTGTGCTGTCCTGAGGGATGGCTTCTGTTCTCCACACACTGTTATTTCTTCTCTAAAGACGGGATGCCGTGGGACACGGCCAGAGACGAGTGTGAGAAGAAGAGAGCGGCGTTACTCATCCTAAACAGCAAACAGGAGAAGGTCAGAGTGGATCAGTAGTGTACAACTAAACCAACAACACTAAACACACAACTGAACTAACTCCACTAAACCAGCACCAGACACACAACTTAACCCATATAACTAAACCAACAACATTAAACACACAACTGAACACAACTAAACTAAAACACCAAAAACACACACAACTAAACCAACACCAAACACACAACTGAACTAATACAACTAGATTTACACAACTAAACCAGTACAACTAGACAACTAACACCAGACACACAACTTAAGCCTTACAACTAAACCAACATCAGACATGCAAATGAACTAACACAACATCACCAAACACACATCTGAACTAATACAACTAAATCTATACAACTAAACCAACACAACTAAAAAGCCAACACTAAACACACAACTAAACCAAGAACACTTAACACACAACTGAACTAATGCAACAAAATCTACACAACTAAACCAGTACAACTAAACCAATAACACCAAACACACAACTGAACTAATACAACTAGATTTACAAAACTAAACCAGTACAACTAAACAACCAACACTAAACACACAACTAAACCAAGAACACTTAACACACAACTGAACTAATGCAACAAAATCTACACAACTAAACCAGTACAACTAAACCAACAACACCAAACACACAACTGAACTAATACAACTAGATTTACAAAACTAAACCAGTACAACTAAACAACCAACACTAAACACACAACTAAACCAAGAACACTTAACACACAACTGAACTAATGCAACAAAATCTACACAACTAAACCAGTACAACTAAACCAATAACACCAAACACACAACTGAACTAATACAACTAGATTTACACAACTAAACCAGTACAACTAAACAACCAACACTAAACACACAACTAAACCAAGAACACTTAACACACAACTGAACTAATGCAACAAAATCTACACAACTAAACCAGTACAACTAAACCAACAACACCAAACACACAACTGAACTAATACAACTAGATTTACAAAACTAAACCAGTACAACTAAACAACCAACACTAAACACACAACTAAACCAAGAACACTTAACACACAACTGAACTAATGCAACAAAATCTACACAACTAAACCAACAATACCAAACACACAACTGAACTAATACAACTAGATTTACACAACTAAACCAGTACAACTAAACCAACAACACCAAACACACAACTGAACTAATACAACTAGATTTACACAACTAAACCAGTACAACTAAACAACCAACACTAAACACACAACTGAACTAATACAACAAAATCTACACAACTAAACCAGTACAACTAAACCAACAATACCAAACACACAACTGAACTAATACAACTAGATTTACACAACTAAACCAGTACAACTAAACCAACAACACCAAACACACAACTGAACTAATACAACTAGATTTACACAACTAAACCAGTACAACTAAACAACCAACACTAAACACACAACTAAACCAAGAACACTTAACACACAACTGAACTAATGCAACAAAATCTACACAACTAAACCAGTACAACTAAACCAACAACACCAAACACACAACTGAACTAATACAACTAAATCTACACAACTAAATCAGTACAACTAGACAACCAACACCAGACACACAACTTAAGCCTTACAACTAAACCAACAACATCAGACATGCAACTGAACTAACACAACATCACCACACATCTGAATTAATACAACTAAATCTATACAACTAAACTAACACAACTAAAAAGCCAACACTAAACACACAACTAAACCAAGAACACTTAACACACAACTGAACTAATACAACTAGATTTACACAACTAAACCAGTACAACTAAACCAACAACACCAAACACACAACTGAACTAATACAACTAGATTTACACAACTAAACCAGTACAACTAAACCAACAGCAAACACACATCTGAACTAATACAACTAAATCTACACAACTAAACTAGTACAACTAAACAACCAACACCAGACACACAACTGAACTAATACAACTAAATCTACACAACTAAACCAGTACAACTAAACCAACAACACCAAAAACACAACTGAACTAATACAACTAGATTTACACAACTAAATCAGTACAACTAGACAACTAACACCAGACACACAACTTAAGCCTTACAACTAAACCAACATCAGACATGCAAATGAACTAACACAACATCACCAAACACACATCTGAACTAATACAACTAAATCTATACAACTAAACCAACACAACTAAAAAGCCAACACTAAACACACAACTAAACCAAGAACACTTAACACACAACTGAACTAATGCAACAAAATCTACACAACTAAACCAGTACAACTAAACCAACAACACCAAACACACAACTGAACTAATACAACTAGATTTACACAACTAAACCAACACAACTAAAAAGCCAACACTAAACACACAACTAAACCAAGAACACTTAACACACAACTGAACTAATGCAACAAAATCTACACAACTAAACCAGTACAACTAAACCAACAACACCAAACACACAACTGAACTAATACAACTAAATCTACACAACTAAACCAACAACACCAAACACACAACTGAACTAATACAACTAGATTTACACAACTAAACCAGTACAACTAAACAACCAACACTAAACACACAACTAAACCAAGAACACTTAACACACAACTGAACTAATGCAACAAAATCTACACAACTAAACCAGTACAACTAAACCAACAACACCAAACACACAACTGAACTAATACAACTAGATTTACACAACTAAACCAGTACAACTAAACCAACAACACCAAACACACAACTGAACTAATACAACTAGATTTACACAACTAAACCAGTACAACTAAACAACCAACACTAAACACACAACTAAACCAAGAACACTTAACACACAACTGAACTAATGCAACAAAATCTACACAACTAAACCAGTGCAACTAAACCAACAACACCAAACACACAACTGAACTAACACAACTAGATTTACACAACTAAACCAGTACAACTAAACAACCAACACTAAACACACAACTAAACCAGTACAACTAAACCAACAATACCAAACACACAACTGAACTAATACAACTAGATTTACACAACTAAACCAACACAACTAAAAAGCCAACACTAAACACACAACTAAACCAAGAACACTTAACACACAACTGAACTAATGCAACAAAATCTACACAACTAAACCAGTACAACTAAACCAACAACACCAAACACACAACTGAACTAATACAACTAGATTTACAAAACTAAACCAGTACAACTAAACAACCAACACTAAACACACAACTAAACCAAGAACACTTAACACACAACTGAACTAATGCAACAAAATCTACACAACTAAACCAGTGCAACTAAACCAACAACACCAAACACACAACTGAACTAACACAACTAAATCTACACAACTAAACCAACAACACCAAACACACAACTGAACTAACACAACTAGATTTACACAACTAAACCAGTACAACTAAACAACCAACACTAAACACACAACTAAACCAAGAACACTTAACACACAACTGAACTAATACAACTAGATTTACACAACTAAACCAACACAACTAAACAACCAACACTAAACACACAACTAAACCAAGAACACTTAACACACAACTGAACTAATACAACTAAATCTACACAACTAAACCAGTACAACTAAACCAACAACACCAAACACACAACTGAACTAATGCAACTAGATTTACACAACTAAACCAGTACAACTAAACAACCAACACTAAACACACAACTGAACTAATACAACAAAATCTACACAACTAAACCAGTACAACTAAACCAACAATACCAAACACACAACTGAACTAATACAACTAGATTTACACAACTAAACCAGTACAACTAAACCAACAACACCAAACACACAACTGAACTAATACAACTAGATTTACACAACTAAACCAGTACAACTAAACAACCAACACTAAACACACAACTAAACCAAGAACACTTAACACACAACTGAACTAATGCAACAAAATCTACACAACTAAACCAGTACAACTAAACCAACAACACCAAACACACAACTGAACTAATACAACTAAATCTACACAACTAAATCAGTACAACTAGACAACCAACACCAGACACACAACTTAAGCCTTACAACTAAACCAACAACATCAGACATGCAACTGAACTAACACAACATCACCACACATCTGAATTAATACAACTAAATCTATACAACTAAACTAACACAACTAAAAAGCCAACACTAAACACACAACTAAACCAAGAACACTTAACACACAACTGAACTAATACAACTAGATTTACACAACTAAACCAGTACAACTAAACCAACAACACCAAACACACAACTGAACTAATGCAACGAAATCTACACAACTAAACCAACACAACTACACAACCAGCACCAAAACACACAACTGAACACAACTAAAGCACCAAAAACACACACAACTAAACCAACACCAAACACACAACTGAACTAATACAACTAAATCTACACAACTAAACCAGTACAACTAAACCTACTGAACTAAACCAGCATGTTTATTCAAACTGTCCATCCTTTAGTAAAGAATCATAATCAGAAGTGTGTGTTCAGAACTGGGTGGTGAGTAACACCAGGCCTCTGTTCTACTGGTTGGGTCTGACTGACGGCCGCACCGGCGAGTGGGAATGGCTGGACCAGACGCCGTACGTGTTTGCCAGGAGGTGAGTGTCTGTCCGCCATCAGGAGCCTCATTCACAGTCTACTGTTTGTCACGTGTGTGTGTGTGTGTGTGTGTGTGTGCAGTGAATGGATGCCCGGTCAGCCTGATAACTGGCAGAATCATGGTTTGGGTGGCGGTGAAGACTGCGCTCACTTTCACCATGACGGCCGGTATAACGACGACCACTGCTCTCGACACTACCGCTACGTCTGCAAAGCTCACGCGTCCTCCATCTGACGACCGACAGCAAACACAGTTCATCAAAACCAACACATCATGTTTCATATTTAATGATATTAAAGGCTTCAATTCTTTTATTTACTGTATATCAGAACAGAAAGAGTTCATTTATGCTTAATTTTTCATTTATGCTGGTTAGTTTTGGGGGCTTCAGTAAAAATTTCGAAAAAATTTGTTCTGAATAAAAGCATCTGCTGAACAAATAAAAGAAATTGATGTTTCTGCAGCACTTAATGTAATAATCCAGTTATGTTGCTGGATTAAAGTTATGGCAGTATTATAGTAATGATACTGTATATCAATGTCATTAACGCTGTAATGTTTGGATTGTTTCTATGAAAATACTGTGGTATTTTAGCACAATTGAAGGTGAATATAAACATGCTGCTTCAAAATGTTTCCACAAATACATCATAGACGGACAGTTTATTAATAAATATATATTTGCTTTAGATGAAATATAAATGAAATCATGTAAATTGTCCCATCTCAAAAGTTTGTTCAGGTTTCAAATTCCAATATATACATTTTTCAATGCAATATATCAATCAGTTATTAATAATAAGCAAAAACTACATTTAAAGAGAAAATTATACACAATATATAGGATTAATATGCACTGACTACCATTTAAAAGTTTGGCGTAAATAAAATTTTAGATATTTTTATTGAAAGAAATTAATACTTTCAATCAACGATGCATTAAATTGATCAAAAGTGACAGTAAAGACATTTATAATGTTACAAAATATTCAATTTCAAACTAGATGAAAATGTTCGTCGAGACAAACTTGAAAAAGGCTTGAAAAAGACGGTCCAGAAAGTTTGAAGTAGTTTTAAAAGTGTGTAGTTTGAAGGTTTTCAGTTTGAATGTAAGTTTTAGTTTAGTAGATAGATAGATAGATAGATAGAGTATATTGGTAGTATGATTTAACAGTGTTAGCATGATTTAGCATGTTTGCTAATATGTTGCGAGCATGATTTAACATGTTGCTAGCATTAATTAGCATGTTGCTAGCATGATTTAGCATTTTGCTAAGATAATTTAGCATGTTGCAAGCATGATCTAACACACTGCTAGCACGATTTAGCATTTTGCTAGCATGTTGCTAACATGATTTAACACATTGCTATCATGTTGTTAGTATTATTTAACATGTAGCTAGCATGATTTAGCATGTTTCTAGCATGATTTAACAAATTGTTACCATGATTTAGTATGTTTCTAGCATTTTGTTAGCATGATTTAACATGTTGCTAGCATTATTTAACATGTGCTAGCATGATTTAACACATTGCTAGCATTATTTAACACATTACTAGTATGATTTAGCATGTTTCTAGCATGATTTACATGTTGCTAACATGATTTAGCATTTTGTTAGCATGATTTAGCAACATTGCTGCCATGATTTAACATGTTGATAACATGTTGTTAGCATGATTTAACATGTTTCTAACATGATTTAGCATGTTGCTAGCATGATTTAACAGGTTGTTAGCATGATTTAACATGTTGCTAGCATTATTTAGCATGTTGCTAGCATTATTTAACATGTTGCTAGCATTATTTAAGATGTTTCTAACAAGACTTAGCATGTTGCTAGCATTATTTAACATGTTGCTAGCATTATGATTTAGCATTTTGCTAACGTGATTCAACATATTTCTAGCATTATTTAGCATGTTAACATGATTCAACATATTTCTAGCATTATTTAGCATGTTGTTAGCATGATTTAACATGTTGCTAGCATGATTTATCATGTTGTTAGCATTATTTAACATGTTGCTAGCATGATTTAAGATGTTGCTAACAAGACTTAGCATGTTTGCTAGCATGATTTAAGATGTTGCTAGCATGATTTAGCATTTTGTTAACATGATTCAACATATTTCTAGCATTATTTAGCATGTTGTTAGCATGATTTAGCATTTTGCTAGCATGATTTAGATATAGATCATAAATGTTTCTTGATCAGCAAATCATCATGATGCTGAAAATTCAGTTTTGGTACAAAGAAAACAGATATTTTAAATTATAATATTATTTCACATTTTAACTGTATTTTTGATCAAAAAAAATGCAGGAAGAGACTCAAAAACATTATAAACCCCAAACTTATGAGCTGAGAGAATCATTTTCCATCATAAATCAGGTAATAATATCAAGCTAGCATTAGCGCTATTCTTCCCCTTTCTCTACCTCCAGACGGGTTTGACCGTTTTATCACGTGACCCGCGAATGAACACAGAGTTTTCCGAGACGGCGGAGCTGCTCTTCCTCAGACGGCCAGCAGGGGTCTGCGAGAGCCTGAGCGGCGGCGTCTGCGTCACCGGAGGCGGTTTTGGTGCGGCCTTCGGCTGGTTTCCAGGAGCGATGGTGTTGCGTGTTGCGGACGCCACGGTGTTGCGAGCGAAGCCGGGAGGTTTGATGGTGGAGTCGCGTGCAGAGGTTCGAGGGCTGTGGCGGTCGAGTGTAGCGCGACACATCTTCTCCTGCGGCGGCGGCCGGACCGCTTGTGTTTTCTTGGCGGGAATCTGCGTCCTGAGAGGAACAACCTTCCTCAAACATGATGATGATGATGAAGATGAAGATGGTTTAGTGGAAGATGAAGGCGATGGTCTGTTTTTAGAGCCGACGGCTCGTTTGCTGTTTGTCTGGATCGATTGTGTTGCTTCGGCGCTTTCACTTGTAGGCTTGACGTTATCTTTAGTTGTGTTCTCTGATTCTTTACGATTGTCATTCATCACCTCTAAATCTGTTTGAGAAGGGTCAAAGGTCACGTTTGGGGTCACTTCTGTATTTCTGTATTGTGTTTGCTCGTTATTCTGTGGTTCCTCTATGGAAAGACTCTTATTTTGTATCTCTGGCTCTTCTGTCATGATGCTGTTGTGCTCAATGGAGAGTGAGTGTATAGGAGGAAGTACATCCGCTCCACAAGGGTCAAAGGTCATGTTCTTCTGTTGCCGTGAGCGACGAGAACTGCTGAAGCGCAGCGGCGAACTGTGAGGGCTCGTCGTCAGCAGCTCTAGAAGCCCCTCCCTCTTTAACGCCACCTCCACGTCTGCTTCGCTATTGGACCGCAAGCCGAAGACCCCGCCCACACCCTCGTGCCCCGCCCACGAGTGACGCTTGTCCTCCGACTCCTTCAGACGCTTGCGCCGAGACTCCTCCCACATTCCTCGCTCCACGTTCTCCTGTGGAGATTAACAGAATGAGTTTAAGTTAGCTGGAATAAACTACACCGGGGGGGTGAACAAAGGGAGTGCTAGGGGTAAAAGAGAAAAACAATATAAAAATGTAAAAATAAATAAATAACAATAATAATAAAGATTAAATGAATTAAAATAAACATTAAATATAGAAATAAATACAATTATATTTAAATAAATAAATATTAAAATAAACAAAACTATATTAAAATAAATGCATAAATAATTACATTAAAATGAATAATAATACATAATATATATCAATATATATATATATATATATATATATATATATATATAAGTAAACATTAAAAGTAGAATAAATAAATATATAAGTAAATAAATAATACATTTATCAGTACAGTACTGTAGAAAAAAAGTTAAAAGGACAACTATAACGCCTCCTTCACAAGATGTAATATAAGTCTCTGGTGTCTCCAGAATGTGTCTGTGAAGTTTCAGCTCAAAATCCCCCACAGATCATTTATTATAGCTTGTCAAATTTGCCCCGATTTGGGTGTGAGCAAAAACACACCGTTTTGTGTGTCCCTTTAAATGCAAATGAGCTGCTGCTCCAGAAGAGGGCGGAGCTTTAACAGCTCAACAACAACAAAGCTGGAGAATCTCACGCAGCCAAAATGACGAAAGTGTTCAGCCTTACATTGTTCAAACCGGAGTCGACACTGATGGAGAGACTCAGGAAGAAGTTACAACTTTTAGACGTTTCTGAATGGTTAGTGGATAAATTGATGTAGTTGCTGTGGAGTTGATTCAACTCATCCACTAGCATGTGCCGTCATGTTCATCTTTTGTGTTGAATTGACCCTCGTTTGTGAAGCAGTCCGGCGTAAAATGACGGCATGACAACAACACTCTACTACAACAACTCTTCCTCTTCTCTAAAGCAGCCCAACATGACCCCGCCCCCTTTGTTGTGTGTTCTCGGGGGCGGGGTTTATGTAAATTTTAGGGTTTGTGATGTCACTAACCCAGGAAGAAGCTCGTTGTAGTCCCTACCAGCCGTTTGTTGTAGTCCTTAAACAGTGATTTCTGTAAAGTAAATATCTCCCTTTGCATTGAACTTTGAGCGTTGTAACTTTGCAGATGTTGTTTATGATCAAACAGCAACATTACACACTAACTAAAAGTGTGTAACCACCCCTTTAAAGTAGTCTAAACTGGGTCTTGAAACATGAAAATATCTCGCTGGCATGCATGGTAAGATAAAAGAAATTAGAGTTGTTTTTTATTAGATACCTGAACTGCTTTTTTGAATTTGGAGCAGAAATTCTGGAAAATTCTGAAGCACTCGTCCAGTTTGAAGATGTCTTTGTCTTCGCAGAAGAAATCGATCAGAGCGTCTCCTTCCCTGTGAAGCTCATCAATCCTGATCCTCAAATCCTCCAGAGCTTCAGCAGTGCTCTGAAACACACCATCAGTGGTGCAATTGAACAAAATTATATTTAAAATCAGAGAAAAAAGTCATAGAGGCCAGGTAAAGGGTCAGAGGTCACCTTCAGGAAGGACTGCAGCTGCGTCAGGAGCTCTTCATCTGTGTGGATGTGCTGCTCTAAATCATCAACTCTTCTGCTCAGAGAATGAAACTCTGTATGGATGCTGTCAACACACACTCTACACACACACACACACACAGGTTTGTACAGTAGACTTGCATTATTTCTATATCTGGTTAATGATATTTTATGATATAATTCTGTTGTGTTTCTGTTTACCCTTATAGGGTCTTTGGGGTCTTTTTAGACCCGAAACAACGTTTGCTCAAATAAAAAAAAAAGTTCTCTTTGTCCAAATGACATGAAACTTTGTACAGTTGTTCACACTTTCTAGATCTACAAATAAAAAAAATGGAGCAATATCTTGTTTTTATGTTAGTGTAGAAAAAAAAAGTCACACTCAGGGTCTTTGGGGTCTCCAGACAACATAATGTAATTTTGTAACAAAATAATTGTTTTTAAAAAAACAAATGCAATTTTAATTATTAATGTTTTTACTTCATATTTGTGCAGTTTTTGGAGGATTTATCATATCATTTAAATTTATATAAATAAATTAAAAATATTTTTTTAAATAGGTTTTTATACAAAAACAGCTTTTTATGTAAAATTCACTTTATAAAAGACCCACATTTCTAACTTTCATTCATGGGGATAACATGGATAATTTGACATGGTTTAGTGTGAGATTTTTGCCCATCTTTTGGAAAATGCAGTTTTAAAAGTAAAAAATGATCACTTTATCCAGTAGATGGCAGCAGAGCTCCACTATTTGCTGTTTGACTGACTGAAAGACGTCTTTACAAAAGTATTGTTCAGTTGGATTTATAGCTAAATATTATGAAATCACAATTGTAACAATAAAAGCTACTTTTTGTCAAAATTTAGCATTTTTTTTGTACTGAAAAAAAAAAAAGTTTTTCAAAAATGTTGATTCTGAGGATGAATTTTGTCAATTTTCTAAGTGGGGTCTCATCATAATGTAACAATATTGAAAAACTGATTTTTTTCATTACAAAAAATACTAAACTTTGACAAAAAGTAGCTTTTATTGTTATAATTGTGATTTCATAATACTGAAACTGAAAATACTTGTGAAAAGACGTCTTTCAGTCAGTCAAACAGCAAATAGTGGAGCTCTGCTGCCATCTACTGGATAAAGTGATCTTTTTTTAACTTTTAAAACTGCATTTTCCAAAAGATGGACAAAAATCTCACACTAAACCATGTCAAATTATCCATGTTATCCCCATGAATGAAAGTTAGAAATGTGGGTCTTTTATAAAGTGTTTTTGTATAAAAACCTATTTTAAAAAATATTTTTTTATTTATTTATATAAATTTAAAAAATATGATAAATCCTCCAAAAACTGCACAAATGTGGAGTAAAAACATTAATAAACAGAGTAAAATTACATTTGTTTAAAAAAAAACAATTATTTTGTTACAAAATTACATTTTGTTGCATGGAGACCCCAAAGACCCTGAGTGTGCTTCCCAAACGAAGGGTTAAATATGTCTTTATAGTATTGATTGATTGATTCTCACCGAGCCGCTTGCTGAACATGCAGAAGTTTCTCTGGAAACATGAGCAGATCTTTCTTCTGAGCCTCCTGTAAAGTGCATGAGATGCTCTGATCTTTGCGTTTCATAAAACAACACGTGTGTATTTTGTGTCACATTATAGAGACCAGATCAGACCGACACTTACCAGAGCGACAAAGTGCAGCAGGTTCATTCCAGGTTTGTTGGCTTTAGTGTCGGCCAGAGACGGCAGAGAGGAGAGTCTGAAGCCCACGGCATTACCGGCAGACCCACCCTGAGAGAGTGTATATTTCAGGGTAATATCTGCATTACTTTCACAGTAGGACGTCTCTCGAATCTAACTGCACTCTCAGAAATGTATGGTAAATCTTCACACTGAAACGCATCCTAAGCTAGGCTACAGTTCTGCTCATAAGTTTCTTACCCCTTGCAGAATATACAACATTTTAATAATTTTAACAAAATAAGAGGAATCATAAAAATTGCATGTTATTTTTATCTAGTCCTGTCCTGAATAAGCTTATTTAATTTAAGAATTGCATGACAAAAACTTGAAATTCAGACTTTTTTTCTAGCAATTGCAAGTTTATATCTCACAATGTCTCGTAATTTTGACTTTTTTTCTGGAAAATTGAGAATTTATATCTCACAGTTCTGATTTTATAACTCACAATTGCAACTTTATAGCACCAATTCTCCTTGTTTTTGTGTTAGCATTTTGATCAAAGCATCTGTTTAATGCATAAATGTGAATGTAATCTTAGCTTGGTTAATTATGAGCTTTATTAACATGTGTAAAAGTGCTTGACTCACAGCGTTCATGATGTTCCCAGCTTGCAGCACTAAATGAAGGACATCGTGAAGCTCCTCACAGTTCAGCAGCTCTATAGCATAAGAGATCATCAGCAGAAAGTGTTTAGTATTTATAAACCTCACGACACAGTATTTAGACATTAAGAAAGCAGGATCACCGTTAATGGCGGTCAGGACAATGGCGATGTCGTGCTTCATGGCTGTGTATGAAGGGAAAAACTCTTCCTTTAGCAGCAGAGCCTTGAGACGCACCTCATACCTGCAGACACGCAGAAGAACCAGCTTACAGAAGACCTGGACCAGGCCTGACCACACGCTTCTGTCTTTCACTGAGTACCTGGGTAAATGAATGAGCTGGAGTACGAAGGCATCGGGCGGCGGCAGGTCTTTGGGGTTCCCGCTGAACGCCTGTAGCTTCTTCACCTGTCAATCAATCAATCAATCATAAAGCAATAATCTGCTCGATTAATCGATGGTGTCTTTACCTCGTCCTCCTCCGGCAGGAGCTTCAGCAGCTCTCGGAGAGACTCCACACTGAAGACGCCCGTGTGTCCATGAAGAACATTGTCCAGAAGACTCTCACTGGATCTGGACATACAGAGACCGGAGGATGAATGAGAGCGAAGGAATGAAACACACACACACACACACACACACACACACACACACACACTCCAGGCTTACTTTTTGAAGTGTTTAAGGAAAATGGCGATATTCAAGCTTCTCTTGGAGTCCAGGATGCTGATCTAAAACACACACACACACACACACACACACACACACACACACACACACACACACACACACACATTAATGCTGTTCGTCATACTCATCATTAAAGTAATCAAACCATTTTCATTTTAAAATTTTAGTAATTTTATTGTTTTAGTCAGTTTATATAAATATACACACTTAGTTTTTATTATTTTAAATTATTTTTATATTTTCCATTTTAATTTTAGTAAGTTTTTTTGTCATTTATTATTTTATTATTATTTTCTATATAGTTTTATTAATATTTTGAATTAGTTTTTATATATTTTCATTTTGATTTGTTAAACATTTTGCTGTGTTTTTGTCATGTTTTTAGTTTAGTTTGAATACATATTTTAATTAATATTTTGAAGTCATTTTAATATTTTCCATTTTAATTTTAGTTAGTTTTAGTAGTTTTTGTCATTTTTTATTAGTTTTTGTATTTTAATGTCTATGTAGTTCTATTAATATTTTGAATTAGTTGTTATATATTTTCATTTTGATTTGTTTAACATTTTGCTGTTTTTGTCCTTTTTTAGTTTAGTTTGAATACATATTTTGAATTCATTTTAATATTTTCCATTTTAATTTTAGTTAGTTTTAGTAGATTTTGTCATTTTTTATTAGTTTTTGTTTTTTAATGTCTATATAGTTTTATTAATATTTTGAATTAGTTTTTATATATTTTCAATTTGATTTGTTTAACATTTTGCTGTTTTTGTCCTTTTTTAGTTTAGTTTAAATACATATTTTAATTAATATTTTGAATTAATTTTAATATTTTCCATTTTAATTTTAGTACATTTTAGTAGATTTTGTCATTTTTTATTAGTTTTTGTTTTTTAATGTCTATATAGTTTTATTAATATTTTGAATTAGTTGTTATATATTTTCATTTTGATTTGTTAAACATTTTGCTGTGTTTTTGTCATTTTTTTAGTTTAGTTTGAATACATATTTTGAATTCATTTTAATATTTTCCATTTTAATTTTAGTTAGTTTTAGTAGATTTTGTCATTTTTTATTAGTTTTTGTTTTTTAATGTCTATATAGTTTTATTAATATTTTGAATTAGTTTTTATATATTTTCAATTTGATTTGTTTAACATTTTGCTGTTTTTGTCCTTTTTTAGTTTAGTTTAAATACATATTTTAATTAATATTTTGAATTAATTTTAATATTTTCCATTTTAATTTTAGTACATTTTAGTAGATTTTGTCATTTTTTATTAGTTTTTGTTTTTTAATGTCTATATAGTTTTATTAATATTTTGAATTAGTTGTTATATATTTTCATTTTGATTTGTTAAACATTTTGCTGTGTTTTTGTCATTTTTTTAGTTTAGTTTGAATACATATTTTGAATTAATTTTAATATTTTCCATTTTAATTTTAGTTAGTTTTAGTAGTTTTTGTCATTTTTTATTAGTTTTTGTTTTTTAATGTCTATATAGTTTTATTAATATTTTGAATTAGTTTTTATATACTTTCATTTTGATTTGTTTAACATTTTGCTGTTTTTGTCCTTTTTTAGTTTAGTTTAAATACATATTTTAATTAATATTTTGAATTAATTTTAATATTTTCCATTTTAATTTTAGTACATTTTAGTAGTTTTTGTCATTTTTTTATTAGTTTTTGTTTTTTAATGTCTATATAGTTTTATTAATATTTTGAATTAGTTTTTATATACTTTCATTTTGATTTGTTTAACATTTTGCTGTTTTTGTCCTTTTTTAGTTTAGTTTAAATACATATTTTAATTAATATTTTGAATTAATTTTAATATTTTCCATTTTAATTTTAGTACATTTTAGTAGTTTTTGTCATTTTTTTATTAGTTTTTGTTTTTTAATGTCTATATAGTTTTATTAATATTTTGAATTAGTTGTTATATATTTTCATTTTGATTTGTTTAACATTTTGCTGTTTTTGTCCTTTTTTAGTTTAGTTTGAATACATATTTTGAATTCATTTTAATATTTTCCATTTTAATTTTAGTTAGTTTTAGTAGATTTTGTCATTTTTTATTAGTTTTTGTTTTTTAATGTCTATATAGTTTTATTAATATTTTGAATTAGTTTTTATATATTTTCAATTTGATTTGTTTAACATTTTGCTGTTTTTGTCCTTTTTTAGTTTAGTTTAAATACATATTTTAATTAATATTTTGAATTAATTTTAATATTTTCCATTTTAATTTTAGTACATTTTAGTAGATTTTGTCATTTTTTATTAGTTTTTGTTTTTTAATGTCTATATAGTTTTATTAATATTTTGAATTAGTTGTTATATATTTTCATTTTGATTTGTTTAACATTTTGCTGTTTTTGTCCTTTTTTAGTTTAGTTTGAATACATATTTTGAATTCATTTTAATATTTTCCATTTTAATTTTAGTACATTTTAGTAGATTTTGTCATTTTTTATTAGTTTTTGTATTTTAATGTCTATATAGTTTTATTAATATTTTGAATTAGTTGTTATATATTTTCATTTTGATTTGTTTAACATTTTGCTGTTTTTGTCCTTTTTTAGTTTAGTTTGAATACATATTTTGAATTCATTTTAATATTTTCCATTTTAATTTTAGTTAGTTTTAGTAGATTTTGTCATTTTTTATTAGTTTTTGTTTTTTAATGTCTATATAGTTTTATTAATATTTTGAATTAGTTGTTATATATTTTCATTTTGATTTGTTAAACATTTTGCTGTGTTTTTGTCATTTTTTTAGTTTAGTTTGAATACATATTTTGAATTAATTTTAATATTTTCCATTTTAATTTTAGTTAGTTTTTGTAGTTTTTCTCATTTTTTATTAGTTTTTGTTTTTTAATGTCTATATAGTTTTATTAATATTTTGAATTAGTTTTTATATATTTTCAATTTGATTTGTTTAACATTTTGCTGTTTTTGTCCTTTTTTAGTTTAGTTTAAATACATATTTTTATTAATATTTTGAATTCATTTTAATATTTTTTGTTTTCATTTTAGCAGTTTTGTTGTGCTTTTGATATTTGTATTAGTGTTTGTTTGTTTTTTAATGTCTATGTAGTTTTTAATAACATTTTAAAATAGTTTTTATTTTATATTTTCCATATTCATTTCAATTTTAGTTAAAGTTTTGCTGTGTTTTTGTCAGGTTTTGTTTTTCTTCATTTTTTTGATGTCTATATACTTTCGATTAGTATTTTAAATTCATTTTTATTTTTCTATATTTTTCGTTTTTATATTAATTTTACTTAAAGTTTTATTTTTTGTGCTTACTAGTTTTTTTAACATTTCTAAAGTTTTTATTAGTATTCTGAATTAGTTTTTATTTTATATTTTCATTTTAGTTAAAGTTTTAGTTTTTTTGGTTTTTGCTTTTTTGTAAATGTCTATTTTTATCTATTTTAGTACTTCAACTCAAACTAATGTAATAAGTTTAATTTTATATATATATATTTTATTTTATTTCAGTAAAATTCTATTTAACAAAAATGTTTATTAGTAGATATTTTTTTATATATTTTCATTTTGTCCTTTTTTTGTTTAGTTTAAATACATATTTTAATTAATATTTTGAATTTATTTTAATATTTTCCGTTTTAATTTTAGTTATATTTAGTAGTTATATTATATTATTATATTTAGAAGTTTTGTTGTGCTTTTGAAAAATAAATATTTTTATTAGTGTTTGTTTGTTTTTTAATGTCTATGTAGTTTTTAATAACATTTTAAAATAGTTTTTATTTTATATTTTCCGTATTCATTTTAATTTTAGTTAAAGTTTAGTAGTTTCGCTGTTTTTGTCAGGTTTTGTTTTTCTTCATTTTTTTAATATGTCTATGTACTTTTAATTAGTATTTTAAATTCGTTTTCATATTAATTTTACTTAGTTTTATTTTTTGTGCTCATTAGTTTTTTTTAAAAAACATTTCTAAAGTTTTTATTAGTATTCTGAGTTAGTTTTTATTTTATATATTCATTTTAGTTGAAGTTTCAGGTTTTTTTTTTTTTTTTTGTAAATGTCTATTTTTATCTATTTAAGTACTTCAACTTAAACTAATGTAACATGTTTAATTCTTGATATATATATATATATTTATTTTTTATTTCAGTAAAACTCTATTTAACAGAAATGTTTATTAATGGTTTGAGTTTTAGTTTCAGGACTCCTCATGTTTTGTCTCACCTGCGGTCTGAGATCTCTCACAGAAGCTCGTCCGACAGTCTTCCCGCCGGTCGCAGTGGGAGTCGGAGTGTCCTGGTGTTGTCCGAACAGCTCCTCGATGGCTCTGATGTCGATGTGGAACGCCGGCTCCCTGCTCTGCCGTCCGAGAGTCCACAGGTTCGGCCCGTCATGCTGTTTGACGCGATCTTCAGGAATCGGTTTCCAATAGAAGCTCCTCACCCTCCTCTTCCTCTCCACAGAGTTTTCCACAGGTAGGGGCGGAGGAAGGGGAGGAGCCGGGGGCGGGGCACTGATGGGGGAGTGGCCATGTAATAAAACAACATCCCCGCCCTCATCATCAAAACTCCGGCTCTCATTGGCCAACGAGACACTGCTCATAGTATATGTGGGTGGGGTCAGAAAATGAGCGCTAGTTCACTGCATGACATCATCAGGGTGTTTCTTAAAGCCACGCCCCCTACAGATTCAACCAACATTCTGTAATAGGAGAATTAACACAAAACACATTCATTAACGAAACACAAATCAAACTGTAAATGTTCTGAAGAACAACATGAGGAATCCTCTGGCATTCGTGCGCAATTAAACGCACTTCAGTGACGATACAAACACACTGAGGACCCAATAAACGACAAACTCATCATTGTTTTATAGGACACACTTCCGGTTTATCCTAAATAATGTAGGAGCAGTTACACAAGCACGAGCGGAGAGCATCCATGTGCATTTGTGTGCTTTTCCAATCCAATTGTTCCTAAATTAGAGTATATAAATGACACTTTTAAGGATATTGAGAGTTTAATTCAGATATTTACGTCTAATACATCTATATGCTGACGTCATGTGACTTTATGAGATGACATCATGGCGTCAACGGTTTATTACGGAACAAAATATCAACTCATATCGGTGCTTTTGCACACAGCAAATATTTACACAGAGGCACAAACTCAACCGTCTGTGTGGAAATTATGCATAACATACAATCATCATTTCAATATTTCAATATGTTTTAACTTTGCCCTCATTTGTCAAACTAAATAGTTCAATTAAACTAATCACTTACATGAATAAATCAGACATCAGCAACAGAAATAATTCACCATCATCAGCGTGTTTCACCAAATGATGCTCTCGGTGATGAATATGATGTTTTTTTTTTACTGTTTGCAAGAACAAACCCACAATTTCTCAATATAATAACGTTCAAAAATATGCTGTAACATATTTTATACATAAACTGCCCTCAGTGGAATGAATAAATAACTGAAGAAATCTTCCTATTGGAGTAAATTTCATGATTAAACTGAGAAAACAATCAAGAAGACAAACAACTAAGCGCAAGTAAACTCAACTAAAGTCGCGTTTGAACATCTGAATCATGAAGATAACGCTTATATTTGATCTAAGTTCCTCATGAAAACTGTAATACGTAACATACAATAGTATAATATATTAACAACTGATCATTGATGAAGAAAATAAACGTACCTTTATGTGCTAATGAATATGCTTCAGTCACAGCACTTTAACTGATCATGACTGTAACAGAAATCATGCGAATTATGAAATATTTTCATAAGTAAATAATTAATTATCCATTAAAAATTAAGGAAAGTGAATATTCTGTGCGTCCGTTGAGTCTGACAGGAGCTCGCGCATGCGCACACACACGCACAAACGCGCGCGCACACAAACACTTCAGTAAAACACTACAGTCGAATCTAAAGCAGAGTAGTGAACAACAATCATGGCATAAAATGATGTGAACTGCAAATGTTGTAATTTTAAAGCAGACATGTAAACGATCTCGAGTGTGTGTGTGTGTGTGTGTGTGTGTGTGTGTGTGTGTGTGTGTGTGTGTGTGTGTGTGTGTGTGTGAGAGAGACTGATAACAGCTCTGCCCGTCACACCCAACATCAGTAAACTGTCAGTCATGCCATTTTCAGTGCGTTTTATCATTTGAGTGATTGTTTTACACACAAAATTTGCTGAAGAATTTATAAATTTTGTGGTCAGAATTACCCAGAAGGTCATCTCCATTGTTAATCCTTTTTACTTTTAATTAAAAAAAAAAATTAAAACAAAAAATGAACCTTTCACTAAAGTAAAACTAATAAAAATGGAGGAGAATTTCTTTATGAAATAAATATTTTTCATTAACACACATTGACCACAGTTAATTAAACAAAACAACTTGTGGAGCTGTTTGATCATTATTTTTAAGGTTTTCTGACCCAGAGACTCAACTAATCTCTGCAATTCTCCAGCTGTGATCCTTGGAGAGTCTTTGGCCTCTCAAACTCACCGTCGTTAGGACGATATAGACACACGTCCTCTTCCAGGGAGATTCGTAACATCTTTAGTTGATTGGAACTTCTTAAAGGGGTGATTGATTATGATTTGACTTTTTTAACTTTAGTTAGTGTGTAATGTTGCTGTTTGATCATAAACAACATCTGCAAATTTACGACACTCAAAGTTCAATGCAAAGAGAGATATTTTCTTTTACAGAAATCGCTTTTTAAGGACGATAACAAACAGCTGGTAGGGATTACAAGGAGATTCTTCCCGGGTTAGTGACATCACAAACCCTAAAATTTACATAAACCCCGCCCCCAAGAACACTCAACAAAGGGGGCGGGGCCATGTTGGGCTGCTTTAGAGAAGAGGAAGAGTTGTTGTAGTAGAGTGTTGTTGACATGCCGTCATTTTACGCCGGACTGCTTCACAAACGAGGGTCAATTCAACACAAAAGATGAACATGACGGCACATGCTAGTGGATGAGTTGAATCAACTCCACAGCAACTACATCAATTTATCCACTAACCATTCAGAAACGTCTAAAAGTTGTAACTTCTTCCTGAGTCTCTCCATCAGTGTCGACTCCGGTTTGAACAATGTAAGGCTGAACACTTTCGTCATTTTGTCTGCGTGAGATTCTCCAGCTTTGTTGTTGTTGAGCTGTTAAAGCTCCGCCCACTTCTGGAAAGCGGAGCTCATTTGCATTTAAAGGGACACACACAAAAACGGCGTGTTTTTGCCTCACACCCAAATAGGGGCAAATTTGACAAGCTATAATAAATGATCTGTGGGGGATTTTGAGCTGAAACTTCACAGACACATTCTGGAGACACCAGAGACTGATATTACATCTTACATCTCATTATAGGTCCGCTTTAATTACTACCCTGATGGTGGAAATGGGAATTTAGGGAATTTAAAGGAATTTGTGTTTCCTCATATTTATACTCCTGTGGAACAGGAAGTCATGACTAGACAATTTCATGCTCCAAGTCACCCTGGTGTGCTAAAAACTGTAGATATGAATGGGAATATACCTCAGAGATATTTTACTCATAAGAATTTCTAGGGGTGCCAATAATTGTGGCCAACATGTTTTAGAGAAAAACATTTAATAATGTCATTTTCCATTAATTAGTTTTACTTCAATGAAAAGTTAGATTTTTGTGATTTTTTTCTGAATGAAAGATCAGAAGAATAAACAATGCAGATTTATTTTCACAGCCTTCTTCGATCATATTTACCAATAATTCTGACTTTGACTGTAAAAATACAAAAAAACAAAAGAGGGGTTAGTAATAGGCCTAAATTAAAAACATATGTATTTGAAATGCATATAAAATTTTACAGTTTTAACAAACTGTGCATTTGTCAGAGAAACAGGTCAGATTTCTGTAATAAACTGAATGCATTTTAAATACACAATAATCCGATTTATTTATCATCAATAAATCCAATTTGTTTCATTCTCATACATTTTAATTAACTGAATATTGCCTGTTCCACAGCTAGTCATATTTTAACTGAATAAATTTAATTGAACAGGTTTACGCTGATTTGAAGGAATTTTAATAAATGCATTTTGACCATTTAAATCAAATAAAATAAAATCGATGTAAATAGTTAATAAACTATGCCAGTGCAGAAATCTGACCTGTTTCATGGATGTATGACATCAAGTTTATGTTAAATGGATGGAAATGTTATATGCAATTCAATTACTTAAATCATAATCTTCTTCTCTTTTTTTTTTAGCATATACCATTTAAATAAGGGAATATGTCAATCATTTTTACGGGATGAAAAACGAGGGACAGACTTGTACCTACCTCACACCCTCGTTCATTCCTGTCAGAAAGTAAACCTGGCACTACAGTATATTTTAACGGCTAATTCATAATGTTCTTTATTCAAAATGTCACTAATTTAAAGTCAAATTAGGCATGATCGGATTAAATAAAAGTCATTAATTTAATTCGTCGTGAAGAGAGCTGTCTCTCACCTTAAAAACTCTTCTCTCTGCGCGCGCTGGCGCGAAAAGTGTTTGCGCATGCGTCTTGTGCGTTTCTTTTTCAGTTGAAAAGGTTTCGTGATCGGATGATTTTAGTAAACTATGCTTCGTTACCTGATCTCGGAGTAGTTTTATAAATTTGTAGATACGTGTACACACATTTGAATAATAAAAAGGAAGAGTTAAAGTTCAAAGTCTGCATGATTAACCAAACTTAAAACAAAACAAACAAGCTCTACAATTTATTAAAATAACACATATTATAGAGACAATTCATATTTAATGGTATTAGATGCAATAGATTACTTTCAATAAAACATTTGTAATTGTTTGTAAAAGGTGTTTTTATTCATGAGTTTTCGTTGCATTTACACCTTTTTGACCAGCAGATGTCGCCAGCATGTGGTGTTTCAAGAAACAGCAAACCATTTTTGCCAAGCAGTTGGTTTAGTTGATTCAACGTTTCGAAAAGCTTCGTTGATCACTATCTGAGTTACTTACCAGGTAAAAAGGTTGCAGATTATACCCAGTTTGATTTCAGATCCAGTTTCTGATTGATTTTCTAGTCTATTCTCCCATCTAATGGTGATAATAACAGATCTGGATCTAGTTTCTACAGGATAAAACTGTGACAGAATTTTCATTTTAGGGTGAACTATCGCTTTAAGAAACCTTTATTTTTAAGAATGTAGCACTTCTGCTGCCTGTCCATTAATTAAATAATTAAACATCTCCTCACGGTCGTTTACACCCTTCAAGCATGTCTTTTCACCTCAGATGAAGCAGGCGTTTGAGGTGAATTATTGAGGGATGTTGGGATCACAGTTTATGAATAATATAATGAAGAAAAAAACGTGCTGAAGGCGATGAAGCTCTTGAGTTTTAAACTTGAATAAAACACGCTTGAGTTTGAGAACACAATTCTTCTACTGCAAAACTTCCTAGATAACAGGGAACGTTCTCAGAACTAACTTTAAACTTTATAATTATTTGTATTTATCTGAAGATGATGAGAAAATAACACACACTTCGTGTAGGTCAGCAAACTTTTACTGATGGCAAGTCGTAATTTGATTAATAGACTATATTTGCCAAAGCAACTACTGAAATGTTTCTTTAAGTTCTGTAAATAAATGTAGACTTATTAAAAACGTTTTTATTGTAAAGGTTTTTTCTCGTGTTTGCCGCGCCGGTCCCATGGTGTAATGGTTAGCACTCTGGACTTTGAATCCAGCGATCCGAGTTCAAATCTCGGTGGGACCTCGTCCTTTTCAGATGAATCAAAGAATTAGTAAGGAAGAAAACACAATAATGTGCTGAAAAAAAAATCATATTTGGAGACGGAGTGTTTTAAAAGAACTGGCCAGAACCAAAAGGTTGTATGTTGAAATCTTACTTATCCCACATTTTAAAACGAACTCAACCGTCCTTGATCAAGAAGGGAGATCGTCTCTTTAATGAAAAGCGCACATGCTATACAAAGTCATATGGTGAAACGTTAACCGTGTGGGCGACTCGTTATGCACCAATATAAAGACCAAGGTTACATCATTGAAAAAAATGAAGGAATGTCCTTCAAGGATTGTTCAAGACTTATACGTATTTAATAGACGCTTTAACGACTTACAGCAACGCAGAGCCAAAAATATCCGCAGTAGTTTATTCGCAGTGCCAGAAAGGAAACGATCAGGATTTTTGTGTGTACAAGTGTATTCCTTTGACTCCAGGAAAGCAGTGCGACTCATTCTTCATTCATATGAACAATACACTTTTATACATGACTCAGTTTCCAAAACGCTTTTCAAATAAATAAATGAAACGTTTGCATTTATTTAAGGATCCGTGAATCTTCCTCAGGAGCTTTAAAGGTCGAGTAGGCGATTTCAGAGAGGCAAGCAATAGCAAGCTAACTTTGAAAGAAAATAAGTGGTAAAATATTTGTAAGACAGGAAATGGAAGGATGGATTCTGATTGGCTGTCAATGTTTTTTTTTTTATCATTCATCAATAAAAAAATCGCTATAAAAGTGATTCCAATGATATCGTTCCTCTGTGTCCTTATTGTCATTTAATCTCTGCTATTCTTTTGCATTTAGAGCATACAAGCCCACAAAGTCATACACTAATTATTTAAAAAAAAATGAATGTTATAGATTCCCCCATATACAGGCCTACAACAGCTAATGCAAGTACTTTATTGAGTTTCACCGCGTCCATTACACAAATAGTGATAATATTAACAAGTCAAATGGAATGTTTTTTATTTGCGTTTAAGAACCACAAAAAGCAAATGTGACACGACATCCTAAGGGCTTTAACAATGATAAAAACTCAAAGGGCTCATGAAGCAGATACATTCAGTGAAAACAAGTGCTTATATAACAGCTTATTTACAACATTTAACAAGCAAACTATTCAGTGCGTTTTAATATGCATTGGTTTTTCATATTAACACATGCACATTCCTAAGATCGAAATATAAATCTGTGAACAGTTTAGACTAGATAAAGGCATGTTTACACCAAGAACGATAATATTTGCGTCCAAGATAACGGTCTGTTTATTGTAAGATCACGCGCTGCGGTTTCAAAGTGTAGCCTACATGTTTTTGCTGTTCTTGTTGCAGTTGCACGGCTTTAACCAGCAGATGTCCTCAGCACGCTATGTTTCGAGTGAGATACTGTAATTGAACTGATCTGACAGTGAATTTAGCTGATGAAATCAATATAGTGGAATAAAAACAACGTCGTCTTTTCCACTGCAACTTCAAAGGAAGTAAGACAATGTTGTCGAAACTAGCGCTGGATTCCTGAGGTAATTTTATGTTACACAGTTTGCTAGCCTTTCATAATGACCTTATCAATATTTCTCACCATTTATTCCGAGGGTATGACATATATCCATTTTCTTTAAAGTATCCCTGAAAAGCGGATTTGACTTGTCAAACAGTCGTGGCTTTTTCTGGACCTCGGCGATTAACTTCTCCGCAATGACGTCCGACATTTTAAATGCGCGAACCCTTGAATTAGAACGGATTCTGATTGGCTGTCAGTGTTTTATCGTTTAACAGCTGGAAAAAAAATTGATCCCAACGATATCGTTTCTCTATATCGTTATAGCTGTGGTGTGGACAGTAAATTATATCTTTATATTTATAGTTATAGCTTTTGGTGTGAATGGGCCTTAAATCTCACTAAAAGCAACTTTACAGTCAGACTGATGTGTTTAAATGTACAAATACAACGTGTTTAAAAGTACAAGTAAAACACCAAAAAACGTATTAATCCATAACAAACACAAAAAACTTTCATTAGTGGTCATACGTCATATCACAGATGTACATGTGATGTTGTTGGTGATATTAGTGCATATCCAGCTAACAGGGAACGTTCTCAGAACTTATGGTGCGTTCACACCAGATGCGAATGAAGCATTAAGCGCGAGTGATTTACATGTTAAGTCAATGCAAAGACGCTATTCGCGTGAATGAGGCGGCGCGAATTGATTAAACAGGAATAAAAAGGATCTTGCTCGGAAGAAAGTGAGTGAGGAGGTCTGGTAAGTTTTAAAAAACGCTATATATATATATATATATATATATATATATATATATATATATACACACATATATATATTGAGACTACAAGCTAGCTAAAACCAGCAAATTGAGCTTATTTGCCATATTTTACAACTACTTTCCCGCTGACGAGTTGATGTGTTTATTCAGAGGAAGTGTGCAGAAGGGGCAGAAGCCCCTCTCATGACGCGAATTCCTGTCTGTTGTGAAGTGAATTTCATGGGCAAATGAAGCGAGTAAACTCAAAATGTTCAAGCGTCCAACTACTTGCAAACAGCACGATTTATTCGCGCAAGTTGCGTCTGGTGTGAACGCCCCATTAGGCAAGGTTCTTTCAAAGTTATGAACAAACGTTCTTCCAGTAACATTAATGGAACGTTCATTCAACGATATTTGGTCTTTAATAATGTTAGCACAGAGAACATTCAAAACTAACGTTCCCATAATGTTTGCAAAACGATCAAATGTAACGTTCCCTTAACGTTCGCATAACCAAGAAAAAACATTTTTAAAACTGGACGTTTTGAACGTTCAGATGACATTCAGAAATAATGTTCATAACTTGTGTGTGTGTTTTTTTTTTTTTTTTTTTTCAGAAAATCTGAACGGGATCTTCAGCTGGATGATGTTCATATTTCAGACGACTCGAGCACTTCGCCGAACTCGGGTTCTTCGCTGGAGCAGCGTTTGCCGTTGCTCTGGCCGTTGAGCGCGAGCGTGGTGCCGTCGGTTTTCCCGTCGCTCATGTTGGACGGGCCGTTGTCGAGGCCGATGGTGACGCGGCTGGTCTCGGTGATGGAGGAGTTGGTGTGGTAGTTACAATGAGAGTCGTTGGTCACCAGGCGCCGTCGCATCCATTGACCGCGATCCTGCGCAAACTTACGCCGCAGCGCCGACTGCACCTGCGGGACGGGAAAATACGTCAAATAGTTCATTTTTGATGCACTTTTCTTTCTTTCTTTTTTTTCCAGAATGTTTCACTGTTTTCTGCACAGTATGTACTGCATCCCATCAAAGCCCATTTCCACACATAAGAAAATATCCAGCAACATCAGAAAAAAAAAAACATGCTTTGGTAAATCATAATTATGACATACTTAGCCATAGCTACCGGATAAAAAGTCGTAATTATGACGTACTAAGTCACATTTATGAGATGAATGTAGAAATTATGAGATAGTCAATTATGAGATGAAAAGTCGGCAGTCATAATTACGACATGGCCTAAATTGAAACTGACTTAAAAAGTTGAAATTATGACTTAATTTAAAATTATGACATACCAAGTCATAATTATGACTTAAAAAGTCAATTATGAGATTTAAAAGTCAAAATCATGATATAAAAAGTGGAAATTATGACAAAAAGTCGAAATCATAATATGTAAAGTCATAATTTTGATTTTTTAATCTCATAAATATGAATTAGTATGTCATAATTTTGACTTTTTATCTCACAATTTCATCTTTTTTAATGTCATAGTTTTGACTTTATCTCATAATTTAGACTTTAATCTCATAATTTGATCTTTTTTAATGTCATAATTTTGTCTAGCTCATAATTTTGGTGTTTAATCTCATAATTTAGACTTTTTATTCTCATAATTAGGACTTTTTAATGTTATAAAATTTTGATTTATCTCATAATTTGATCTTTTGTAAGCTCATAATGTCGATTTTTTTAATCTCATAATTTTGACTTTTATCTCATACTGTAATTTTGTTTTTTATCTCATAATTATGACTTAATATGTCATGATTTCGGCTTTCGCTTTTTTTTCTTATGTGAAAATGGGCTTCTATAGGCATACAGCATACTAATTTTTATTTTAAATGGCATATGAAACAATAAATGATTTATACACTAATTTCACACGCTAATACTAGACGTTGGCGCATGAAATCACTACATTGTATGTTTAATTTAGCTGTGAGCATCCAGTTACTGTCTTGGAACTAAAAATGTGGAGGAAGAAATGGTTTTTGTGCATTCTGAATCCAATTTTGTGTAGAGATGTCTAAAAGTAAAAATTCTGATCAAATAATTTCAAGGAAAAAGTGAAAAATCACAGTTGATATTTCAGTTTATACGTAATGCTGGAAGTGGAAGGTCAAGTAAAGCACATCTCGCACAGATCCATGCTGTACTGCACACTTTCTCTAATGGTGTGTGTTCATCTGGGTTAATGCATGAATGCAAAACATTCGCTCTGTTTAAATATGGCATACTTTCTTTTAAAGTAGATAGCTGTACAAACCTCAGAAGTTCATGTTCGCTTTAATAAAGATTAATGAGATTAATTAATGAGTATTTCTTAATGAGGTTTAAGGTTTAAACAGGAAGTCATACCTCTGCATTACAGAAGCAGAAGATCACAGCCACCAGGAGACCCTGCAGAGACACAAAAATACACTGGGTTATTATTGTTATTAAAACTAAATCCATTAGAAACAGTTTAGTTACTTGAAATAAAATAAACCTTAACCATTCTTAGCTTGATTCTCTACCTGGTAATGCATAAAGATGTTCATGAATAGCTCGTAGACGGCCAGAGAGAAGCGTCCGCTGGGCTGCAGCGGCATCAGGATGAACTGGGCTCCCAGAAGAGGAACCAGGATGATGGTGGCGCGAACCACTTTCATGTAAACGCTGCTCTCGGTCTGGTGGGTGACCCTCAGTTTGGTGATCAACACCCGCACGATGTTGAGGAGGAAGAACAGGTTCACCTGAGAGACAACTGTGATCAGTTTACACAGATGGAGGGATTCACTGCAGAAAATGAGGTTCTTCCTCAGTACTTTTGTCCTGTTTTCCAGTACAAACATCCTTAAATCAAGAGAAGCAAAATGACTTCAGATATTAGGTCCTATTTACTAAAACATGTATCAAAATTAAGTGAATTTATGCTTAAAACAAGAACAAATATCTGTCAATGGGGTCAGAAAAATACTTAAAGGGTCATGAAACATGGAAGACAATGTTACCATCCATTAGATTCAATTGTAGGAGAAAAATTGTTCATTTAAATATTTTTTTTTTTGCACTATTTTCATCTTCCGGGTTTAAAATCTTTGTGTCGATGTCACAGTATGTGATGTTTTCTGAACCAGGGGGCCTCAAGATGGCCTTAAAATATTTAAAATAAGACAAAATATACTTTAAAATAAGCTAAAACAGCTAAAACTCCAGATGTAAGCTGATGTCATATTTCTTATTTTAATTCATTCCCTCAGCACCTGTCATATTTTCTTAAAGGAGTCATGAATTGAGAGATCACATTTTCAGAAAGTTTCAAAACTCAAAACTTCCTTGTTAGTCCAAAAACAGCTTTTATTGAAACCAAGCTCAGAAAATTTAACACATTGCTAGCATGTTTTAACATGTTTGCTAGCATTATTTAACACATTGTGAGCATGTCTTAGCATTTTTCTAGCATGATTAACATTTTACTAACATGATTTAACGCATTACCTACATGTTTTAACATGTTGCTAGCATGATTTAACACATTGTTAGCATTTTTTAACATGTTGTTGGCATTACTAGCATGTTGCTAATATGTTTTAACACGTTGCTAACATGATTTAACATGTTTGCTAACATGATTTATCATTTCGATAGCATGATTAGAATGTTGCTAACATAATTTAACACATTGTTAACATGTTTTAATATGTTGCTAGCATGAATTAACATGTTTGCATGATTTATCATGTTGCTTGCATGTTTTATCATGTTGCTAGCTTGTTTTAGCATGTTGCTAGCATGATTTAACACGTTAGCATGTTTTAGCATTTTTGCTAGCATGATTAGCTTGTAGCAAGCATGATTTAACATGTTAGCATTAATTAGCATGTTGCTAACATGATTTAACACATTGCTATTCCGCCATATTACGCGTTTCAATTTCTCCCATTCATAAGTAATATGAGTGCACTCTTTCTCTCTATATATAAAGTCTTGAGAACTGAGTAATTTTGCTCCCCAAGTAAATGTATCTTGATTTCAGGATGTTTAGATATTTGAAAACAAGACAAAAATACTCAGGAAGAACATAATTTTTGTGGTGTGGATGAGAAGATGAAGTTGATGAAGCTCACCACCAGAGCGACGTGTATCGGGCCGTGTATGATGTACAGCAGGTTTGTGTTCATGGTCCAACACCTGTCAAACACACAGTGTGGCTGTGGTTAAATATTTAAACATACAGGTTTAAAACAACCTGAGGGTGACTAAATGATGACAGAATTTTTATTTTTAGGTGAACTATCCTTTTATATGTTGCTAGGCATTTTGGGATTAAAATTTTTATTTTTTTTTTTTAGTTTAATTTCAAGTGTGAAATCTCAGGTTTACCTGTCATCATGGAAGAGCAGACGCGCCACAGCCTGCGTTACAGCAGGGATCACTGGGAAACCTGTAGGAATAACTCACTACGTCACTGTGTGTGTGTCACGATTACTGTGTTTTGTGTGTTCTAGGACTTTTATTTTAAAGTGTATTTTCTTTTTACACAAGATAACAATGGGCTAACAAGGGACAGGTGTGGGTAAATAATCACTATGGGAACAAACACGGGTAAGTAAGGAAACGTCTCAAGTTATGACTATAACCATAGTTCCCTGTGAAGGGAACGAGACGCTGCGTCCAGGACGCTTTGGGAATGCCTCAGCGTGATTGCGTCTGATGCACGTGTGTCAACTAGCCAATCCCGAGAGTGAACGTAACATCCATCAAGACCAGGAAAGGATAAAAGCACATCCAGAAAGACTGGCCTTTAGCTTAAATAGCTGAAGCAAATCAGTCACAGGGATGCAGGAAGTATGGCAAAGCGACACAGCGTCTCGTTCCCTTCTCAGGGAACTATGGTTATAGTCATAAACTGAAACGTTCCCTTTCGAGGGAACTCGCGCTGCGTCCAAGACATTTTGGGAACGATATACCAAAATGCCATACTTCCAAAATGCCTGTCTGTGTGAAACTGTGGCACACTAAGACGAGAGCACTGATGAGCCTGGAGCTGCGTCCAGATCAAGATATAATATCTCACAAACGTGAGAGGCGAGGACCAGTCCGCCGCATCACAGACCTCCTTGAGGGAAACCTCCGACAACAAGGCCGCCATACTCCTAGTAGAGTGAGCTCTGACAGACAGTGGAGACTGCTGACCAGAGACCTCATAATCAAGTGATATAGCCTCGACTATTCACTTGATAATCGTTTGTTTGGATGCAGGGAGACCCCTATTATGCGGTCCAAAACAAATAAATAGTTGATCTGAAGTTCTCCAGCTCCAGAGGGCAGCTCTGTGGACATAGGTGTCCAGTGCTTGCACTAGATTCAATTTTTCCTGGTCTGGATCTGAGAACAGAGGAGGACAGAAAGCTTGCAGCACTATAGGCCGTGGAATATTGGTCAGAACCTTAGGTATATAGTCCGGTTTAGGATAAAGGAATGCTTTGACCATCCCTGGTGCAAACTCAAGGCACGTAGGGGATACAGATAGGGCCTGAAGGTCTCCTGCTCTGTTCAGGGAGGAAATAGCAAGGAGGAAAACAGTCTTTAACATCAGAAATTTTCTGAGACAGAATCAAGTGGCTCAAATGGAGCTGCAGAAAAGCCTTCCAACACAATGGCCAAATCTCAAGCAGGAACCCTAGTGCGTGTTGCAGGCCTCAGCCTCAAGGTGCCATGAAGGAAACAATACATCAAAGGGTCCTTCCCCACAGTTGTACCATCCACAGGGACCATCCACAGGGACATGGTATACAGAAAAAGCTGATACCTATAGACCTTTAGGGTGGATGAGGATAGCCCTGATGAAAAGCGATCTTGCAAGAACTCTAGTACTGTACCAATTGGGCAGTTAAAGGGTTAGTTCACCCAAAAATGAAAATTCTGTCATTTATTACTTACCCTCATGCCGTTCCACACCCGTAAGACCTTCGTTCATCTTTGGAACACAAATTAAGATATTTTAGTTGAAATCCGATGGCTCCATGAGGCCTGTATAGGGAGCAATGACACTTCCTCTCTCAAGATCCATAAAGGTACTAAAAACATATTTAAATTGGTTCATGTGAGTACAGTGGTTCATTATTAATATTATAAAGCAACGAGAATATTTTTGGAGTGCCAAAAGTGTCATTGCTCCCTATGGAGGCCTCACGGAGCCATCGGATTTCAACTAAAATATCTTAATTTGTGTTCTGAAGATGAACGAAGGTCTTACGGGTGTGGAACGGCATGAGGGTAAGTAATAAATGACAGAATTTTCATTTTTGGATGAACTTACCCTTTAACTGGATCTAGCTGTTGCACATCACACTTCAGGGCATATCGTTTCCTTGTGGAAGGAGCTCTGGAATGAAGAATGGTCTCCACAACCTCAGTTGAGAGACCAGATTCTAAGAGTTTGGCCCCCTCAGAGGCCAAACCCACAAGTTCCACACTTCTGGGCGGGGGTGAAATATCATGCCCTCTGCCTGAGACAGAAGGTCCCTCCTGATCGGAATCTCAGAGGGAGAGCTGTTGAGGAGAGACAAGGTCCGAGAACCATATCCGACTCGGCCAGTAAGGCGCTACTAGCAGTAGTCTTATCCCTTCCTGGCAAATTTTCTCCAGAACTCCTGGGAGCAGAACAATTGGGGGAAAAGTGTACACATGTAGCCTCGGCCATGTCTGTACCCTGCCATCCAGTCCAAGAGGAGCTGGATGCGTGAGAGAACCACAGTGGACAATGCGTCGTATCCTGAGACGCAAACAGATCCACTTCCACTTGGCCATAAATCTTCCATATGAGCTTCACCGCCTCAGGGTGAAGTCCCCATTCCCTTGCCCTCAGCCCCTGTCTCAACAGGATGTCTGCTCCTATATTCTGGGTCCCTGGAATACAGATTGCTCTCAAGGAGAGTATCTTCCCCAGGGACCACAGGAGGATCTGGTGCGCCAGTTTGCATAGTGGGCATGAACTCAGACACTCTTGTAGATTTGTATAAGAGACCATCGATGTGTTGTTTGTCCAGACAAGCACATGATGACCTCTCAGGTCTGAGAGGAAGCATTTCAATGCATTGAAGACCGCCATCATCTCCAGGCAATTCATGTGCCACGAAAGATGATGACTCCTCCACAGCCATTGAGCTGAGCGGCCTTCCATTACTGCTCCCCAGCCTGTAAGAGAAGCGTCTATCATGAGAGTAACTCAATGACATTGAGTTCCTAACACAGGGCCCTGGGACAGGAACCAACTTTTCTTCCATATAACCAAGGCGCAGAGACACCGCCATGTGATCTTGATCATACGAAGTGGTTTCCCCTCGGGGAAAACTCTTTGGTCCTGAGCCACCACTGTAAGGGTCTCATGTACAGCAGGCCAAAATGTATCACATTGGACGCAGCTGCCATCAGACCCAACAGTTGTAGAGTTTAGTTTTATCTCCTGTGTGACTGAAAAGGTTGCAGCAATACGAGTGGGCAACAGAACGGCCCGCAGCATCACTGAATCCCATACCACGCCCAGGAAGGTGGTTCTCTGTAATGGAGAAAGCACACTCTTCTTGGCGTTCAGCCTCAACCCAAATTTTTTCATATGAGCGAGAACGACATCTCGATGTCGAACCGACCATCTGTTCTGACTGCGCTAAAATTAGCCAGTCATCTAATTAGTTCAAAATGCGTATGCCCTGCAGCCTGAGCGGGGATAGAGCTGCATCTACGCATTTCGTGAACGTGCGGGGTGATAGAGCTAGACCGAATGGAAGAACCTAATATTGGTATGCTTCGCTTCCTGTGCTGTGGAAGGATGGAGACATGGAAGTATGCATCCTTTAGAACTATCGTGACAAACCAGTCCTCGGATCTGGTTTAGCGTCAACATTTTGAACCTGAGTTTCCTGACTAAATGATTCAAATGATGAAGATCTAATATAGGATGCAACCCTCCATCCTCCTTTGGAACAAAATAGTAGCGGCCATAAAAACCCTGACTCTCTGCTGGGAGGAGGAACCCGTATTATAGCTCCTTTCGCTAAAGAGTTTACTTCCTGTTCCATTACCAGTGCCTGCCTGGGATGGTCTAATGTGAAGAGCACACCACTGTATAGAGGTGGATGAGAACCGAACTGGATTCTGTACCGTTTCTCTATACTCTGGAGGACCCATTGAGATATGTTTGGCAGAAGCCTCAACTCTGCCAGAATATCCACAAAGGGAACCAGTCTCTCAAGGCTGGTCTCTGGTATACTTAGAGCAGCCACTTTGGTGACCTGAAACACAATGGCAGGAAACGACCGATTTGACTGCTTTTCGACCCTCCTCAGAGGGTGCGAGCCTGACGCAGCATTGTGAGAACACAGAGTCATGAGCTCGCTGGAAACCGCTGCACCCCGAAGCACCGAGGCTGACAGGGTTGGCAGAACAGTCCCGTGAGGGCAATGAAGTGGTACGGGCACCGTATACCGAGGTGTACACCCCTCCACCCCACAGGGGGCTGCCCTCAGAAGCCTGACACCACTGGTAGTGCATCACATCGGGAAATTTATGAATGAACACTGTCAGATACCAATACAAGAGCTGACGTGCATGCTCTGCTCTCAAACAAACAACACAATGTAATAGTAGCGAGGGCAGGGAAGCACCCACAACTCAAGTTGCTAATTGCTCGCCAATAAACTCCTGTCTATAATATGAAATGCTTGAGGACAAACAACAATAAATAGACAGAGACAGTTTTCACACAGAACACTTTGCTGAGGCACAAAAGCTAAAGACCGGTCTTTCCGGATGTGCTTTTATCCTTTCCTGGTCGTGACGTCACCCGCCCGTGATGTTCACTCTCGCCATTGGCTAGTTGACACACGTGCATCAGACGCAATCATGCTGAGGCGTTCCCAAAGTGTCCTGGACGCAGTGCGAGTTCCCTCGAAAGGGAACAAATGTTGCGTTCAAGTCCTCCTGGAAAGTTAGTATTTATGAGTTATTTTGTGCAGGGAATAAGCTCATTTTGTTGTAAATAAAAAGCCTGTCAGTGTCACTGCTAAATACGGATAAATATTTTGGTATTCCGCCACGTTTCTCACTGACACGGCCCCGACTCGTAAAGATCGGGGCTTCCCACTCATATTTACGACTTTGTGGTGGCGTTCATGTGCGTTCAACTCGTAAATACAACCAAAATACACACCAAAAGGCAAACAGGAACAAACTACAGGAAGTGGAACAGTAGAAACAGAAAATACACTTCAAAATAAAAGTCCTAGAACAGTAAACACAGGGGAAATTATGACTAATATATATATTCTTGTTAACTCAGGGCTTGTGTTCAGTACGTACCCCAGCCGAGGATGTAGTACCAGCCCAGCTGCTGCTCGCCCACAAACACGGCCACAATGATAAGGTTGTGCAGGTAGATCCCCTCACACAACATCCAGAAATAATTGGTGCAAAAGGTGTAGTACATGAGACTCGCCAGGATCTTACAGGTGATCTGAGACTGAACACACAAGATCAACATGTGCTGATTGTGTTTTGATGCCAAAGGAACTGTAAATGTGCCAATACCCTTGTGAGGGGCCTCTTCCTAAAATATAAAGTTTAAACTTCCCCCATATAAAGGATCTACTGTATCAGTCATGCGGCGAAGTCAGCATATAGTCACATAACAGCTATAGAAACACAACACCAGAAAAACAACACAGGAAATATACACAAGATAACAAGGGCTGGAACAAGGAACAGGTGTGGGTAATGAGTTGCTATGGAGACCAACAAGAGTAACTATGGAAACAAACAAGGCAGTAATGGAAACCGTGATTTTTTCCCCCCAAATGGTTCAGCGTAAATCCCTGCCCTGCAACCAGTTTCATTGGCTGAGGTTACAGTGACGGGTAGGTTTAGCGACCAGAGTTGGGTGTAGGCAATCGTTACTGTAATTGACATGGCCAATGAAATGTTTAGAATCGGCTCCCGGGCGGGATTTCCGCTGAACTGGTTAGAGGGAAAATATCACGTTAATGGAAACAAATAAAACAGGAACTAATCACAGGAAGTCAAACAGCAGGAACAAAAGGAACTAAAATAAACTTCAAAATAAGAGTCCTCAAACAATCTATTCATGCATAAAAGTCATTTGTAATGTTTAAGGGAAAATATTTTTTTAGGTTGTAAAGGCAGCTAAATTAAATAACTGAAATAAATAGTCAATTATTTCTACATACACAAAGAATTTGTCATGGTGAACTTGAATAATTTGTGTTTTTTTTTTAATATTTATAGTGTCACTGTACAAAAGCAAATTGTTAAACTATTCTAATGATTATAAAATATTATCCAGGCATTTTTTAATTACAAATTGTATTCATATTTTAAGTACGCACAAACTTATAGCCTAAATTATATTTGTAATGTTTTTCCTCTCAAATTGTTAAAATTATTACAAAATATTATATTATCTAGGCTATATTTACTTTTCCATGAAACTAAAAGCTTATTTGTGATACATACAGTAGTGGCAGAGGGGATATATGTTTTAATGACCCTTCAAGTTCCATTAAATGATCAAAATATGAGGCAAATATTTCATATTTTTAAAATATTTTAAATATGATTAAAGAACAAAACACTAAACTTGGTTAAGGTATTTATCTGAAAAATTAAAAAATTAAAATTAAACTAAAGTGCAAACTAAAGTTACAGGTTTTATTTTACTATGCAAAAGAAATGCAAGGAAAAGGAAAAAGCATAGTTGGTTATTAATATTTCATTGGTTCTCTCTCGTTTTGCATGTGTTCATAATTTCTTTGCACGACAGCCTGGCCAAAAATTATGCCGCACAATTTGGCATGTTTCGTTGCGTTATCATCGCAAATAAAACTCCAAGCACAACCATGCAATATGATTACAAATTCTTACACACGTGAGGCGTGTGCACTTACAGAGTCTGTTATGGTCTGCTGCTCGCCGATGAAGAAGTAGAACCAGCTGATGGTGGCGAACGAGTTCAGGATGAAGGATGTGAACATGTTTTTATGGAGAGTGATTCGCTGACAGCTCAAACACCTGCACAAACACATTCATTCATGCCTTTTAGTTGATATATTAAGGCGCGGCTCCTTTAAGGCTTGTCAGTAAATGTCCACTGTTATGATTGGCTTACGTCATCGCATAGGAAACAGTATCAATAACCCACATATTTTTGCTATCTGGGTATGAGTGTTGTTTGTGTTTGTTGTTCTAACATACTTGAAGTAGGAGAAGATGCATATGGAAATGAGGAGCGATATGATGGAGAGGACGTGTCCCACTAAAGTCAGATAGTAAAGCACATACGAAAGCTGCAGGAGAAACCAGAGACATAGATATTATAGAGACAGACAGGATTATGAAATAATGATATTGATATTGAAACTGAGGCTTAACCTTGAGTTTCTGCTTAGTGTACTCCGTGCACAGAGTGTAATTGGACCACAATCGGTTGCTTTCCGGGTGACGAAACCATTGACCGTCTGAGTCACACACTTTGGTCACTTTTTCTGAATGAACAAAAGGCAAAATGTGAAAAGGCGTGTGTTTGTGTGCCTGTAGTTGTGGCCAGTGTTGGGGGTAATGCATTACATGTAGCGCAAGTTATGTAATCAGATTACTTTTTTAAAGTAACGAATTGCTTTTAAATTTACGAGAAAATATCTGAGTTACTTTTTCAAATAAGTAACACAAGTTTTTTTTTATTATTAAAAAACACAAGTCCTGCTCAGGTGAGAAAAGTAACGCAAAAGTAACGTAATGCATTACTTTACTTAAAAAGTAACTAAGTAACGCAATTAGTTACTTTTTTAGGGAGTAACGCAATATTGTAACGCATTACTTTTAAAAGTAACTTTCCCCAACACTGTTTGTGACGTCATTTCAATCACAATGAAGCTTTATTTTTTTAATTAAAACTGCCTTAAAAAGGCTTTGCATTTGAAATCATTTTAATTACAATATAGTTTTGCTCTTAAACACAGTATGATTGATTGAATTAAAAAGACGAAAGAAACTCTATATCAGCGAAGAACTTAAGAGATGTGAGTAAAAAAAAAAAAAACAGAATATTTTTATTGTGTCACTTAAAATCGAGCTGTAGTTTTGTCACAATGTCAAATTTATATTATGGAAAAATTGTATAATATACAGCCTTTTTTAAATTCAAAATCTTGAATCTTTCTAGGTTTATATGACAAAAAAATAAGGAAATAAAAGATTGGTCTCAGACTTTTGGAACTTTTGGAATGTATGTTGTTACTGGTATTTATAATAAATTATGGAATAACATACACTACCGTTTAAAAGTTTGGGGTCAGTATGAATATTTCTGAAAGAGATTAATAGTCTTATTCATCAAGGATGCATTAAAAGTGACAGTAAAGACATTTATAATTTTACTTAAGACTAACTAAAGGAAGCGAAAAAGTTTCATATATTAAAAACCCTTAAAAAATCTTACCGACCCCAAACATTTGAACAGTACATATGATGTGATATTGGTAATTATGACTTTTTCAAGTTATTTGTGCCATAAAGAGGCGCGTTTGCATTATTGTGAGTGGAGAGATCATCAGCTCACCAGCTGGATCAAAATCGTGGAAGTAGGTGGGGCAGAGCTGGACGGCAGTGCCAGGGGCGGAGTCTCCCCAGCAGAGCCACCCATCCCACGTGCGATTACAGTACGGGCCTGCAGGGGGCGACACACATACACACACTTTATTAACTTACACAAACAGACATTCATGCTAGAGCTAAAAGCTTCTTTTTGAACTCAAGTTTGAACATTTTTTTTATTTAGCCAGCAATGTAAAGTTATTTTATCATTAAAACTACATAAATTTGACTTATTTTCAGATAATAAATCTTGAATTAAGTTTATGGCAAGTATTAGTATTATTATTTACCACTACACTATATATTTTAATTTAGCTTTTATTGTTATATTTTCAGTTTAAACTTTAAGTTTAAGTTTTAGTTATGTGCTTAATATTTGTTATTTATATATATATATATATATATATAAGCAAAGAGACGCAGAAGCACTTGAATATAAAGCGCGAGAGTAAGTGTTTCCTTCAAACTCTCATGTGTTCAACCATAGGAAACAAACTCAGACAAAATCACTTCCTGTCTTTCATCCTCTTACTGCAGTGGAGTTTTACCTCCTCCACACCAGCAAGAGCTACAAGCCATGAAGAGACAGTAATTCAATTAGAGAAACACAATTACACACTAATTTCTATTTATGTTCATTATACAACCATTATAAACTTCCTCAAAGTCCCTCTATAAGATTGAACGATCATGACATGAATCCATTAGCACCAAACATTAACATTATCTAAAGAAAAATCTGAGGAATTGACTTTAAAATGACTCTAGAATGTTGTTAGTGTGTTGCTATGCAGTTGCTAGGGTGTTCTGGGTGGTTGCTAGGGCCACTCCCCAAATCCTTGCATCTTTTAGACAAGTTTTGCACAGCTAAAGCACCTTAATCTTTAGTTCTTCAGAAATGTTTTAAAGATTATTATTGCTCTGTCATATTATTCTCAGCTTTTATTCACTGATTCCTTAATTCTATCCATTTTAACATTTTTAGTTAATTTTGCTAATTGTCTTTTATTACTGTCCTTAATTTATGTGTTTTTCAGCTCAACACAAGTGGAGTATCGGAGCGTCTCTCACCCGGATCGCTGCGTGGAGGCTCGTCCATTATTTTGAGGTAACACTCGAACTGGGCGGCGAGGATCTGCTCACGGGATACCTTCAGATCAGAAGAGGATGCTGGGATATCGGTCACCTCCTCTTCTGACATCCCCGCCTCTATGAGCACATCATCGCAGAGACACACCTGTGCTCATATTCAACCATTTCGTTAAGAGGAATATTAGACATAATACTTCACAATGAGGTTTCATTTGTTAACTCTACAGCATTTATTAATCTTAATTTCAAGATTTACACATACATTTTTTAAACTAACATGAACAAACAAAAAAAGTACAATTTTAAGTTAACTAACATTAACAAAGATTAATGTGGAATTTAAATTATATGTGGATGATGTGAAATGTTGAAAACAATGACTTTTTAACAATAACTGATACTGTAGCGATAAAATAATTTTCTCATGTTAAGTAATTTATTGTATTTTTTATTAAAGATGCACGATACTAAATTTCTCCGCCAATACCGATAGCCGATTATTCAGAATGATATCTGCCGATACCGATAGTTTGATTTTCCTGAGGTAAATGTAATGTTAAGTAACATATTGTTCACAAGCTGTTTTCTCTTCCCGCGGTCGAAACACTGATTGATTGATTATATTCATTCATTTCAGTAAGTTGTTCTGTATCAGTTTGTGCCGGTAGCCTTGTGGGCAGCACCGACATATAGCGTCATTGCGCTTCAGGCGACCAGAGTTCGAGTCCCAGCTCGCAGACCTTTCCCAATCCCGTCCCCCTCTCTCTATCCCACTTTGCTTCCTGTCTGTTTACTGTCCAATCATAATAAAGGCAAAAATAAGTCTTAAAAGTTGTTCTGTATCAGTCTGTGCCGATAGCCTCGTGGGCAGCACCGACATACAGCGCTGTTGCATTTCAGGCGACCCGAGTACGACTCCCAGCTCGCAGACCTTTCCCGATCCAGTCCCCCTTCTGGCTTACTGTCCAATCATAATAAAGGCAAAAATAAGTCTTAAAAGTTGTTCTGTATCAGTCTGTGCCGATATCCTCGTGGGCAGCACCGACATACAGCGCTGTTGCATTTCAGGCGACCCGAGTTCGACTCCCAGCTCGCAGACCTTTCCCGATCCAGTCCCCCTTCTGGCTTACTGTCCTATCATAATAAAGGCAAAAATAAGTCTTAAAAGTTGTTCTGTATCAGTCTGTGCCGATAGCCTTGTGGGCAGCACCGACATATAGCGTCATTGCGCTTCAGGCGACCAGAGTTCGACTCCCAGCTCGCAGACCTTTCCCGATCTAGTCCCCCTACTGGCTTACTGTCCTATCATAATAAAGGCAAAAATAAGTCTTAAAAGTTGTTCTGTATCAGTCTGTGCCGATAGCCTCGTGGGCAGCACCGACATACAGCGCCATTGCACTTCAGGCGACCCGAGTACGACTCCCAGCTCGCAGACCTTTCCCGATCTAGTCCCCCTACTGGCTTACTGTCCTATCATAATAAAGGCAAAAATAAGTCTTAAAAGTTGTTCTGTATCAGTCTGTGCCGATAGCCTTGTGGGCAGCACCGACATATAGCGTCATTGCGCTTCAGGCGACCAGAGTTCGACTCCCAGCTCGCAGACCTTTCCCGATCTAGTCCCCCTACTGGCTTACTGTCCTATCATAATAAAGGCAAAAATAAGTCTTAAAAGTTGTTCTGTATCAGTCTGTGCCGGTAGCCTCGTGGGCAGCACCGACATACAGCGTCATTGCGCTTCAGGCGACCAGAGTTCGAGTCCTGGCTCGCAGACCTTTCCCAATCCCGTCCCCCTCTCTCTATCCCACTTTGCTTCCTGTCTGCTTACTGTCCAATCATAATAAAGGCAAAAATAAGTCTTAAAAGTTGTTCTGTATCAGTCTGTGCCGATAGCCTCGTGGGCAGCACCGACATACAGCGCTGTTGCATTTCAGGCGACCCGAGTTCGACTCCCAGCTCGCAGACCTTTCCCGATCTAGTCCCCCTTCTGGCTTACTGTCCTATCATAATAAAGGCAAAAAACGCCCCAAAAAATCTTTAAAGTAGGGATGGGAAGATTAACCCATATGTATCGATACGCGGTCATGCGCGTGCACAATGCGAGTGCATCAGTAGAGCAGCAGAGGATGAATGAAATTTTGGAAGCAAATCGAGATGCATCGGTTTTTCCGAGATACAGCTTATCCTTTTAATGCAGAATGTATTTCTTTATTTATTAACAAGTGTTGTCAACCTGTTTTTTGCGCATAATTGAATTGACCTACATAAAGTAGGCCTAAGCAACGGACTTGCGGATGTGTGTACACATGCGCCCAAAGGTAGTTGTCAGGAAGCGCGAGGAGTAAGCAAAACAAACATGTCGGACGCCGAGATAATTTATCCTCCACTGAATTTTAAATCTAAAGTTTGGGAACACTATGGATTTTACAAGAAAGACGGACGACTTGACAAGACAGAAGCAATTTGTAAAATGTGCCGCGCATCTGTAAAATACACGGGCAGTATGACTAATCTGATATCTCACTTGAAAAGCCAGTTTGTAAAAAAGTATTGGTTAATAAATAATCAAACTAATTCAAATGGCACCGCATCCTCTTTCACATCACCACATAAACTTGATCTAATTAGCTAGTGCTGAATTATCGCATCGTATCGTGATATGGGTGTGAATCGTATCGTATTGCATCGCAAAATGCCACACATGTATCGTTAATATATCGGATCGGATACTTTGTTTCGAGATGCGTATCGGATCGGCATTATACCTTAGATGCCCAACCCTACTTTAAAGTTGTACTGAATCTTTCAACATTCCTTCTGATGTTCATGCATGTTTACTTAATGCTACAACTAGTAGTAAAAAAGAAAAAAATACTCGGGCTACAGCGATCTGTCAAGTCACATTTAAGAGTCAAAATGCCTTTTATTGTTTTAATTTTGTTATAAAATGGACAAAATTTGAAGTATTTGAAGTATCAACACAAGAGATTTTCTTTGCACACAGTATGAGTCACAGTCTGACATGTTTTCCACGCCCTTTTGATTGACAGGATATAATTGTCCCTGATCATTGGCTGTTTTTAAATAATTGAGAATAATTGCTTTTATCGGCCGATACCGATTATTGGCCGATATATCGGTGCATTTTTTATTTAAATTGTCCTGTTTTGGATTTTAGAACAATATTTAATAAAAATAGAACTGAAAAAAACCCACAGATGAATAAATGCTGTAGAAATATATTGCTCAATGTTAGTTCACGCACTTCGGTGTCCAGCAGAAGAATGACCAGCAGCAGGAGTGACGGGTTTCTTGTCATGACGCACATCTGCCACTCAGAGAGGGGGCGCTAAAGAGCATCTGTGTCTTGAGTGAAAGACAAACATTTGCATTTTAGAACTTAATATTGCTTCTTTGGTGCTGCGAACATAAAACAACAATAAATAATATTTGTGTTTTGAGAAAACATCATATATATATTTTTTGGCTCCAGACCAGTCAATGCTTTAAAGTCTGTTGAACACTCTGCATGTATCTTCACTGGGATGTTCATGAGAACACACTTGTTTATTTTCTGAGAGGATGTCGCCCACAGTCTATAAACACAGAGGTCGAAGGCCTTTGGCTGCAGCTTTACAGGACAGACCGTTAAATGCAGCTTCCACAACACCATCAACCCATATATATATATATATATATATATATATATATATATATATATATATATATATATATATATATATATATATATATATATATATATCACACACCTCAGTGGTGGCATAACATATTTATAAATCAACTTCATTCATATCTTTAACCCATCTGACTGAACTTCTTTCTCAGTCTTAACAATCACGTAAGTTTCTCCAGTTTGATTGTGTTTGCAGTGAAAGAAAGGAAACACGTGGGATGTGATTATTAACAACTGTTTTTCTCTAATAATCGTGCGTCAAACTACTAGACAAATCAAACTATGAGATTAAAAGATGTGTGTACAGTCAGTGCGTGTGTGTTTTTTGGGCTCTGGGGAAGTGTTTTATTTCCTGTTGATAGAGTTTCTGCAGCATCTCACGGGGCAGAAATGAGCGCTGTCTGTGTGTGTGTGTGTGTGTGCGTGTGTGTGTGTGTGTGAGTGTTTGTAAAGATCGTGCAGAATGTCTTTCCCATGAGCTCTCTATGTAGATCTAGAGTTTAAGGTCAAAGGTCAAAGGTCACGATCACGAGAGGCTCCGCTGACATGAGAAACAACCACAGGATCTTTAATTACAGCAATAAACCACGAGTTACTGCGATTTTTACCACACTTATAGATGAATCATACTGTTGTAAAATCACATGAATTATTGCATTTATAAATGCAACAATACCATAAATAATCATTTAAATTTTTCTGAAAGTCTCTTCTGCTCACCAAGTCTGCATTAATTTTGATTAAAAATACAGTAAAATTTTGAAATATTATTACAATGTAAATCAGCTGTTTTCTATGTGAATATATAGTAAAGTGTAATTTATTCCTGTGATCAAAGCTGAATTTTCAGCATCTTTACTCCAGTCTTGTTCCTCAAGGAGAAGGTTATTTCTGTTCTGAGGGGCAGCAGGAAGCAGAAATAGAAGAGAGGCCTTATTTCCTGTGCTGTCTGTGAGTTTCCATCCTGCTCAACCAGTAACATTAGGATAAAAATAAGCCATTGTTGCACCTGCACAAAACCGACAGAAACACCTCACCGTCCACTTCAGTCCGAACTGTGTGTTCGCTCAGTATCAAACAGGAATCCAGAGGAAGTTTCCAGAAAATAGGAACATACTGTTCACGTCATACAGCCAAGATGCTGCCAAAATGTGATCAAACGCAATCATGAGAAACTCTGGCAATCATTTTCATTCTCTGACAGAACCGAACGGAAAACTGAACAGAAACAGCTGATCACGTGCACATCATCTACATTTATATGTGTGCTGACGTCCTTTTCTACTGAAACATAATTAGCTTTCTTATTTTCTTATTGCAGAGTCCAAAAATAACAGTGTATGACTGGAGGAGAGCCAGAAAACTACAACCAGACCACTGAGAGAGGGTAGACAACACACACACACACACACACACACTAACTGTCCTTCAGTACCTGAGATATAAACTATTTAAACTATTTCTACATGAAACAAACTAGAGTTTCAGTTTAAAAAAATGTGAATGGTGTTTTTCTGTACAAAACTCACTGCTGTAACTGCTGGGAACCTATGGTGTTGCCATGGTGTTCTGGGTGGTTGTTGTCATTGTCAAGATATTATGGATGGCTGACAGGGTGGTGCCAGGGCATACTGTGTGACTGTCAGGGTGTTCTGGGTGGTTGCTAAGGCGTTACCAGGGTGTTCTGGGTGGCTGTTGTCATTGTCAATATGTTGTGGATGGCTGACAGGGTGGTGCCAGGGCATACTGTGTGACTGTCAGGGTGTTCTGGGTAGTTACTAGGGCACTGCTAGAGTGTTCTGGGTGGTTGCTAGGGCATAGTCAGGGTGTTCTGGGTGGTTGCTATGGTGTTGCCATGGTGTTCTGGGTAGCTGTTGGTGTTGTCAAGATGTTGTAGGCGGTTGACAGAGTGGTGCCAGGGCATTTGTGTGATTGTCAGGGTGTTCTGGGTGGTTACTAGGGCGTTACCAGGGTGTTCTGGGTGGTTGCTAGGACATAGGGTCGTCTGCATGGTTGCTAGGGTATTGACAAGGTATTCTGGGTAGTTGTTGGCGTTGTCAAGATGTTGTGGATGGTTGACAGGGTGGTGCCAAGGCATACTGTGTAACTGTCAAGGTGTTCTGGGTGGTTGCTAAGGCATTACCAGGGTGTTCTGGGTGGTTGCCATGGTGTTCTGGGTGGCTGTTGGCATTGTCAAGATGTTGTGGATGGTTGAGAGTGGTGCCAGGGCATTTGTGAGATTGTCAGGGTGTTCTGGGTGGTTGCTAAGGCGTTACCAGGGTGTCCTGGGTGGTTGCTAGGATATAGGGTCTTCTGGGTGGCTGCTAGGGTGTTGCCAAGGTGTTCTGGGTAGCTGTTGGCATTGTCAAGATGTTGTGGATGGTTGACAGGGTGGTGCCAGGGGATGTGTGATTGTCAGGGTGTTCTGGGTGGTTGCTAGGGCACTGCTAGAGTGTTCTGGGTGGTTGCTAGGACATAGTCAGGGTGTTGTGGGTGGTTGCTATGGTGTTGCCATGGTGTTCTGGGTGGCTGCTGGCATTGTCAAGATGTTGTAGGTGGTTGACAGAGTGGTGCCAGGGCATTTGTGTGATTGTCAGGGTGTTCTGGGAGGTTACTAGGCCATTACCACGGTGTTTTGGGTGGTTGCTAGGACATAGGGTCTTCTGCATGGTTGCTAGGGTATTGACAAGGTGTTCTGGGTAGTTGTTGGTGTTGTCAAGATGTTGTGGACGGTTGACAGGGTGGTGCCAAGGCATACTGTGTAACTGTCAAGGTGTTCTGGGTGGTTGCTAAGGCGTTACCAGGGTGTTCTGGGTGGCTGTTGGCATTGTCAAGATGTTGTGGATGGTTGACAGAGTGGTGCCAGGGCATTTGTGTGATTGTCAGGGTGTTCTGGGTGGTTGCTAAGGCGTTACCAGGGTGTCCTGGGTGGTTGCTAGGATATAGGGTCTTCTGGGTGGCTGCTAGGGTGTTGCCAAGGTGTTCTGGGTAGCTGTTGGCGTTGTCAAGATGTTGTGGATGGTTGACAGGGTGGTGCCAGGTTATACTGTGTGATTGTCAGGGTGTTCTGTGTGACTGTCAGGGTATTCTGAGTGGTTACTAGGGCGTTACCAGAGTGTTCTCGGTGGTTGCTAGGGCATTTTACCAGGATGTTCTGATTGGTTGCTAGAGCATTTTGCCAGGGTGTTCTGGGTGGTTGCTAGAATGTTCTGGATGGTTGCTAGGGTTGTCAGGGTGGTCTACATGGTTGTTAGAGTGTTGTGAGGGTGTTTTGAGTGGCTTTAGGCAAATTGCCAAGGTGTTCTGGGGGGTTGCTAGGGCATTATCATGGTGTTCTGGGTGGTTACTAGTGCATTGCCAGGGTGTTCTGGCTGGTTGCTAGAAGCTCATGGGTGGTTGCTAGAGTGTTGTCAGGGTGTTTGACGTGGCTTTAGGCACATTGCCAAGGTGTTCTGGGTGGTTGCTAGGGTATTCTGGTTGGTTGCTAAGGCATTTTGCTAGTGTGATCTGGGTGGTTGTTAGAGCATTATCAGGGTGTTCTAAGTGGTTACTAGGGCATTGCCAGGATGTTCTGGATGTTTGCTAAAATGTTCTGATTGGTTGCTAGGGCATTGTCAGGGTGGTCTCGGTGGTTGTTAGAGTGTTGTCAGGGTGTTTTGAGTGGCTATAAGAGCATTTCCAAGTTGTTCTGGGTGGTTGCTAGGGCGTTGCCAGGGTGTTCTGTTTGGTTACTAGTGCATTGCCAGGGTGTTCTGGATGGTTGCTAGGGCATAGTCCGGATGTTTTGAGTGGTTGCAAGGGCATTATCAGGGTGTTGTAAGTGGTTGTCAGAGTGTTTTGAGTGGCTATAAGCACATTTCCAAGGTGTTCTGGGTGGGTATTATTTACTGATCAAGTAGATTCTGTCTAGCGTCTAAATTGCACTGGTCATCCCTCCTGATTCTCCATGGCTTTGGCTATGGGACTGTGATCTGTTGAGCCAAACGAGAGACCTGTTGAGATGGTGAAATCTCCCTATATGGAGATCAGCAGCCGAGGAAAAACATCTGGAAAACTCAAAATACAGCGCAAATCTAAATCGGACAGAGGTTCTGTTCCAAATCCTAGTTTCTGAATTCTATTTATAATCACAACATACATTCTATCACATAGTAATTAAACTCTGAATTTTCAGAATAAATGATTAGAATTAAAATGCATTTTCAACATTTGTCATTTTCACCGAGCTTGTTGCAGTGTATTATGGGAATATGTGAAGCAATGTGTAATACTGCCTTCAAATTTGGCCAAAAGAAGGCAGCGTAATCAGAAACATGCCTGTGATGACTTAAAATGATTTCTATATAGTAGATTTTGGACACAAGTATCAAGATAAAACGTTATGCAAGACTAGAATTACACAAAAAACACCTCAGAAACCACACTGCATTGTCTCACCTCTTCAGAAAATACCAAAATCTAGTTGGTTACAGTACAGCCACAAACTAAACACACAGAAAGAGTTCAGCTGGAGGTTGTGAAAGCGACGGTGTAAAACACATGAGCAGAAAACAGACCCTATTAATACACCAAACAGCTGCCTGGCAGGGCAACATGTCCCAGTAGTGCAGGGCGGGCACAGCGCCCTACGACACCTGTGACGCCTCTTTAGTGCCCTTGAAAGTGGACATGGGTGAGAGGTTCACTACAAACCCCTCAACACATTCACAGCCTGACTGAACACTATTAATTATTTTGTAGACTGCACACTTTTGCATTTGTCACAACTTCCGCTGTATTTCTGGTCTGAAAGAGCCTCTGATTCTGCATTTTAAACATATTTCCTTCATTCTTTCACAAAAGTACTGATATACAGTGATGATAACAGATAGTAAAACATCATACTGAATGATTAGATATTCATATACCATGATATTTAAATGGTATATGGCCAAAAAACAATAAACACACACACACACACTATATATATATATATATATATATATATATATATATATATATATATATATATATATACACATACACACACACACTAACTTTTACGTAAAAACTGACCTTTTATGTAAAAACATTACCATATGTAGCAATTGCAAAATGCATTCATCACGTTAAGTTAACATTAAAATATACAAACACTGACAGATCAAGCACATTTCATTACTGATTCCAAAGTTACTACGCTTACAATACAACACTATCAAGAACATACAGAGAAAATACCATAATAAGTATAAAACAATGAAAGCAGTGGAGTTTCGTACCGTTCTGGTGTGTGAGGCTCGTCGGGGTTCGTGTGTGTGTGTGTTTGGTCCTCATGAGCGTCTGATGATCTTAATAGAGGCGGTCCATCTCCACCCCTATACTGATATAGAGCAGTAAATACAATCACTTATTGATATTATATTTTATTTACTAAATAATTAATATCAGTTATTTCATTTATTACAGTTTAATAGATTGTTTGAATCTAACTGTGGGAGTATATGAGCGTCTCTGCAGTAGAGAAACACCGCCACCTGCTGACAGAACACGGACACTCCCCATTAGTACAGACTTACAGGGTTAGTTAACCCAAATCTGAAATTTGTCATTAATTACTCACTCTCATGTCGTTTATCTTCAGAACACAAATTAAGATATTTTTGATGAAATCCGAGAGGTATATAGACAGCAAAAGGTATTAAAGACATCGTTAAAGGTGCAATACTGTTTGCAGTAAAATATCCACTAGGCCAGTGTTATATATTTTGTTCACTTGAGTACTTACAATATCCCAAATGTTTTCAACTATTTGTAAATCGTGAGAAAATTGCAATTAATCAAGGCTCCGGGACGTGTGAGGAGTCGCCTGTCAATGACGTCATACCCGCGTTACCCTCGGTTTCCGGTTTTATTTTGTAGAAACCATGGAAACACCAAAGACGCTTTAATATTTACATGTTTTAATAGACAAGGGAACAACTGTTTTGATATATTTATAGACAGAAAACTAATTGTTGTTATATACCTCAACAAATTTTTTTGCGAGTACCATGCTTTACCATGGCTCAGAGAAAAACACTATTTTGTGAAGTAGCTAACATAGCATAATCAGATGCAGCTTTATTTTTAGTAACAGTAATACAGCATTTTCTCCATCATACAATACGTTTTAAAATTAATTGCATGATATTTATCAACACAAGTCATCCAGTATTTAATATGATATTGTAAAATCGATTACTTATCTTACTGCAGTGTGTAACAGTGTCTCACAGCAGCCGCCGAGTGAACGCACAGAGTAACGTTATAACATCATTTTCACACTGATGGCCGATTTCGAAACACTGCTTCATGAAGCTCCGAAGCTTCTTGAATCTTTTGTTTCGAATCAGTGATTCGGAGCGTGTATCAAACTGCTAAAGTCACGTGATTTTAGTAAATGAGGCTTCATTACGTCATTACTGTTTCGAAACATTTCAAAACAGCTTGAAATTTCAATGGTTCACCAGTAGAGGGCGATGATAAAGTGAACCCATGAATCATGCAGATTCACTGAGAACTGTTGAACAAGTGTCCAGGGCTTTACCCTATGGTTTTACTTGATCTCCGATCAGTTTTATACATTTGAAGATGCTTTGATTATACATTAGAATAATTAAAATTAATAATGGTAGTTATTAATCTCTTATTGGCCTGTTTAGCTTGAGCCATGGAACAGAGAAACACGCATTGAAAATTGATAAAAGAACACATATTATACAGACACTCTATATTTAATCTTATTAGATGATTAGTTAATTCCATTTAATTGATTTTACTTTAAATAAAACTTTTGTTAAATACATTTGTTAAAGGGTATTTTTAATGCATGTTTGGGCTGAGTTTTGTTGCATTTGCACTGTTCTGACCACTAGGGGTCACCGTGGAGACGAGTGTCAGATTGTTTCGAAGCCTCGAATCATTACGGCACATTTGATTCAACTGCTTCAGTGTTTCATGAAGCCTCGATCTGCCCATCACTACATTTTCAACACTCTCAAATGTATCTAATATGATAAACAGAGCTGCGTTACCTCATACTCATGACCGGAAAAGCGGAAGCGGCGCCGGCGACTGTGTCATAATAAAAGTCCCGCTGCTCGTGAGGCGTGTGTTGATCAATCGCTCCAGCTCCACAACACTCACTCCTGCTCTGCTTCATACTACAGTAACGTTAATAATCACATCCATGAACATGATTTGTTCCCAACTCCAATCCCTATTCTTTTGCACCGTCTCTTGAGGTGAAGATGCTGATCCACTGCAGTCACATGACTGTTTTAACGATGTCTTTAGTACCTTTCTGGACCGTGAAAGTGTTGATTATATTGCTGTCTATGAACGAGTCTCTCGGATTTCATCAAAAACATCTTAATTTGTGTTCTGAAGATGAGTGAAGGTCTTACGGGTGTGGAACGACATGAGGGTGAGTAATTTTTTATCTTATTCATTTTATAAAGAGCACACACATGTTGTGGTAAACCACCCAAGCTTTCAAACGTTTAGACGCGATAAATATCAGTATATAATATCTCTGCATTTCCGTCGGCAGGAAACACTCTCAATATCTCGCAGTGAGTGTGTGTGACAGAACTTTATGTGGAAAATGTTTACTGGTAAGAGACTTCAGAGCGTTTCATGTCGTGGTGTGTTTGTGGTGACGGTCAGAAACGGGTTTGATTCTTCTGTTCCTCTTAGATCAAAGCGGCTTCTGTTCAAACAAGAGATATAATGAATCTGCTGTTGTGTTTCAGTTCAATTCAATGTTAAATGCCATCAGCTGAGGTTAGGAGAGCTTTTTAGACTCGCTTAAATACATACGAGTATGTCATTTCATAATTCTGTTGCCTGAATGAACTGACAGACATTTATAGCGAACTAAAATACACTTCATTTTCACATGGGTTATTATTAATAATATTGTTTCCGTTCGGAGACCCTCGGAGCTTCTGCTGGCATCACACTGGGCATCTGTTCTGGTCATGTGACGTGTGGTTCACAATTTTCCACTCTGGTGTTTCTTACCACTAGCAGATGAGTTCAAATGAGATTCAAACACAGACTGATTAAGAAAAAAGCAATTTGTTTGTGACCTGAAACAGTTTATACGTCTTTTGATGTGTGATTGTTTTATTAAAGTCATGGAAGATTGGATTAATAAAGCAGATTCCTGAATATTACAGAGTTTATAGAGTAACTCTTAGATCTAAAGAGAGAGAGTGTGTGTGTGTGTGTGTGTGTGTGCTCTGATGCCCCCTGCAGGTCAGAGTTTATGAGGTCAGGCCTGTAATTGCTTTCATTGGTTTGGCTCTGGGCAGTGAGTGACCTTTGACCTCTCTCTATAGTCCATTCTCTAGTATCGCCACATTTGATTTAGAACATTGTTAATAATAATCTAATATTAACCAGATTTACACACTGGCTGATGTCACTAGTAATGATGTTATCGGATTATTGTCATTATTTTACGCACAGGATAAAGCAGTTCAACAAATATCATGGTATTATTATGTCTAAAACTGATTTACCTTGGTAAACACTGAACAAAAGTGTAAAGCATTTTACAAAAATTATAGTGAAAACAGAGAACAAAAATAAAATCAAATTCAAAATATAAAAAAAAACCACACTATAATAGTACTGTATATCAATGGTTTGTTTTGTTTAAAATAACAAAAAACACACTTAAACAACTAAAAGACATTTAAAAACAGCAAAAACTAATAAAAATGACTAAAACTTTAACAAAAAGTGAAAACAGAAAAAAAAATAATTTAAAATATGAACAAAAACTATAATAGTAAAACCAATAAATATACAAAAATAAAAACTATATATATATCGACATTAAAAACTACTAAAAATGACAAAAATACAACAAAATTACTAAAACTTTGACCAAAATTAAAGTGAAAACAGAAAATATAAAATTTAAATTTAAATATGAACAAAAACTATAATCGTAAAACGAATAAATATACAAAAATAAAAACTAGTCACTTAAAAAAAGCAAAAATGAATAAAAATGACAAAAAATAAAACAAAATTAAAAATTTGCAATAATTAAGATTGCATTTATTTGATCAAAGTAAAAATTGTGAATTTTTTTTTTAATGTAAATCAGCTGTTTTCTATGTGAATATATAGTAAAGTGTAATTTATTCCTGTGATCAAAGCTGAATTTTCAGCATCATTACTCCAGTCTTCAGAGTCACATGATCCTTCAGAAATCATTCTAATATGATGATTTGCTGCTCGAGGAACATTTATTATTATTATTATCTAGGAAATTATTCTAAACTTTTGACCGGCGCGTACATCCAAAATAATGGCGCTCTGAACACTTATCAGAAGTTTTTATTTAATCAGCTTCTGAAGGAAACTACATAAAGTCCTGATGACAACATAGGGTGATCTCTCTCTCTCTCTGTGTGTGTGTGTGTGTGTGTGTTAAAATTGAAATTAGATCCAGTGCCAGGAAGGCCACATCCCACAGATAAGAGCGAGAGAGAGAGAGCGAGAGAGAGGAGGGTGTTCACAGATATCTCATCTGCTCCTCACTCACACACTCGTCTGAACGATCCTCCACTGCTCTTCTGGATTTACTCGCTGAAGATTCGGGACGTTTCTGGTCACAGCAGCTTCAGTCCGTGAGGAGAGAGAGACAGAGTTCATCAGCGAGATTCTGAAGGTCAGTGTGTGTTTGTGCGCCTTCACTCTTACACACGCTCTTTAACTGCTCGTGTGTTTCTCGGGCCTTTAACTCAACTTAGACTGAGATGAATCTGGAGAAAGAGCATCTCTAGCTGTCGTGCAGAGCTATACACTGAAGTTCAGATCATTTGATGAGAAATCTGTAGAGACGCATGCGTTCATGAAACTAAAACCATAAAACATCTGTGTTACTTGAAATAAAATATGCCTTATCTGTAATGAAACTAACATAAAAATGTTATTCTAGTCAGATTACTTTAAGTTAAAATAAACTTAAAATAATAAATAAAATAAACTAATAAAGAAAAAAAATAGGCATATTTAAAAAAGAAAAAAGTAATAAAAATTATACTAAAATTAAAGTGAAAACAGAAAAATATCTAATTCAAAATATTAATAAAACTATAATAGTCAAAATATATCAGTGATTCGTTTTGTTTAAAATAACTAAAAATAACTAAAAAATAAAAACTACATAGGCATATTTAAAAATAACAAAAAATACAGCAAAATTACGAAAACTTTACAATTAAAGTGAAAACAGAAAAAATATCAAATTCAAAACTATAATAGTAAAATGACTAAATATACAAAAATAAAAACTATATAAAAACTAATAAAAATGACAAAAAAACAAGATTACTAAAACTTTGACCAAAATTAAAGTGAAAACAGAAAACAAAAATCAAATCAAATTCAAACTATGAAAACTGTAATATTAAAATGATTATACAAAAAAAATTACTAAAACTTTAACAAAAATGTAAGTAAAAACAGAAAATATAAAATTCAAATTCAAATATAAACAAAAACTAATAAATATACAAAAACACAAACTATATAGACATTAAAAAAACTACTAAAAATGACAAAAAATACCACAAAATTACTAAAACATTAACTAAAATTAAAGTGAAAACAGAAAAAAATATCAAATTTAAAATATGAACAAAAACTATAATAGTAAAACGAATAAATATACAAAAATAAAAACTATATAGATAAATTTAAAAACAGCAATAATGAATGAAAATTACAAAAAAATACAACAAAAATTACTAAAACTTGAAACAAAATTAAAGTGAAAACAGAAAACATAAAAATAAAATCTAATTCAAAATATGCACAAAAACTGTAATAGTAAAACTTATAAATATACAAAAATAAAACCATATAGACACACTAAAAATAAAATAAAATAAAATAATAAAAATAAAATCCAACTCAAAATATGAATAAAACTGTAAGTATCTGAATGGTGCAGAAATGTGTGTGAGATCACTGTGAAACACTCGAGTGTTTATCAACAGCGAGGACAGTTTGAGAGCAGAAGCACATGATCCGGAGCCGCAGTGGATCTGCTGGTGTGAGCGGATGTGAACAGTGTGTTTGTGGCTTCATTAAGCTGCATCTGAGACACGTGTGAGCAGCTCTTTCCATCGTACCAACAAAATCACTCTGACACAGTCTGTGGGGAACGTGACCAGACGAACTGTGTGTTTGCATTTTTATTAAAGCACTTACAAAAGCTCTTACATACAAAAATGTGCATTATATAAGTCTAAATCTGAATTTTTACTGTTTTAACTGTTCGATTACACTGTAAAAGAGTATTTTTAATAGTGTGTTTTACAAGAAAATGCTATTTCAGTTCTTCTACTTCAAAATTTCACATTTAATTTACTGTTATTTGTGAAATTTACCAGCATTTTCTGAGAAAAAAAAAAGACAAAACTAATAAAAATGACAAAAAACAACATTTTACAAATTTATGGTAAAAAAACAGAAAACAAAAATAAAATCAAATTCAAAATATATAAAAAAAAAACTATAATAGTACTGTATATCAATGGTTCATTTTGTTTAAAATAACTAAAAACACACACTTAAACAACTAAAAGACACTTAAAAACAGCAAAAACAAATAAAAATGACAAAGAAAACAAAATTACTAAAACTTTAACTAAAAGTGAAAACAGAAAAAAACTAATTTAAAATATGAACAAAAACTATTATAGTAAAACAAATAAATATACAAAAATAAAAACTATATCAACATAAAAAACAGCAAAAACTAATAAAAATGACAATACAACAAAATTACTAAAACTTTGACCAAAAGTAAAGTGAAAACTGAAAACAAAAATCAAATCAAATTGAAAATATAAACAAAAACTTTAATAGTAACATGAATAAATATACACAAATAAAAATATAGACATACTTAAAAACAAAATTACTAAAACTTTAACAAAAATTAAGTAAAAACAGAAAATATAAAACTCAAATTCAAATATGAACAAAAAGTAATAAATATACAAAAATAAAAACTAGACACTTAAAAACAGCAAAAACGAATAAAAATGACAAAAATACAACAAAATTACTAAAACTTTAATAAAAATTTAAGTAAAAACAGAAAATATAAAACTCAAATTCAAATATGAACAAAAACTAATAAATATACAAAAATAAAAACTAGACACTTAAAAACAGCAAAAACGAATAAAAATGACAAAAAATACAACAAAATTACTAAAACTTTAACCAAAATTATAGTGAAAACAAAACGAAAATAAAATCACATTCAAAATATGAACAAAAACTGTAATAGTAAAATGAATAAATATACAAAAATAAAAACTGTACAAACTTAAAAATATCAAACGAATAAAAATGACAAAAAATACAACAAAATGACTAAAACTTCATCTAAAATTAAAGTGAAACATGAAAAAAAATCAAATTTAAAATATGCAGAAAGATAATAGTAGTAACATGAATAAATATACAAAAATAGACACTTAAAAACAGCAAAAACTAATAAAAATGTGAAAATTGTTCATAAAGCAGTTTTTGTGCTTTTTCTCAGTGTAAACATGTGTTTGTTGTATTCTTTGACATGTTCAGTGCTTTCGTATGTCAGAGTGAGTGTTTTCATCACAGTATTCCCTCTGGAGGCGAAACAGAGCCGGTATTGATCCTGCTTTAATATGTTGACGTCCACTTGAGTTAGTGAAATGTGATTTGTGAGTGAACGCGTCACAGACGGATCATTGTCCTGAACAGTTTGTCTTTGTTTCCGTCCCGTAGAGACACTACGAGTCTTTGATCTGCGATGCGACCCCCCAAAATCCATCGGGTCACGCTGCTAATGACGGCCGTATCCTGCCTGCTGATTGGGCGTGGAAGCTGTCAATCAAACTCATCCAATAGCTTCCAGCTCTCCGATGACCCGGCGGCCGTCCGTGTCACTCCGGGGTCAAACCGCGTGACCCCCGACCCCAGGGCGGCCCGTCTTGCGGGGAACGGGTCGGTGCGAGCGCGTCCGCTGCCGGCGTGTCTGAGGAGGACGTACATCGAGGGTTTGTTCAAGTACGTCAACACGGTCCTGTCCTGCCTGATCTTCGCGGTGGGGATGGTGGGGAACGCCACGCTGCTGAGGATCATCTACCTCAACAAGACCATGAGGAACGGGCCGAACGCTCTGATCGCCAGCCTGGCGCTCGGTGACCTCATCTACATCGCCATCGACATCCCCATCAACGTCTACAAGGTGAACGAGCGCGAACGAGCAAACCTGCCGTCAGACGTCATTTACAGCTCGGCGGTTTGGGTTTAATATTGTTAGATTTCGAGGTCAGTGTTGTTATAGTGTTATTTACATGGTATTACAGTATTTATTATAGATTTTTTTATTTCAGTGGAGGTTTTAGTCATTTTTATAAGTTGTTTTTATTATATTTCTGTTTATTTCTATTAATATATATCAAATTTTTTTAGTAATTTTAATACTTACAAGTACAATTATATAAATGTTTTTAACTTATATATGTAATATTAGTATATATAATATTATTTACACTTAAAATATTAAAATAATTTATGCAAGATAAAATACTTTTATAAAACAAAATATTCTAATAAATAATATTATATTTGTCTAATATTTTAGAAACACTGTTTACTTATATTTATATAATAATTATATATAATAAATATATTTAATACAATAATTATTATATAAATATATAAACATTATATAATAAATAAGGTATATTATAATGTCTTATTTATAAATTACATATATTATTATATAAATGCATTCATTATAAAATTATAAATATTAATATATTAAATAATATAAATGTGTGTGTGTGTGTGTATATATATATATATATATATATATATATATATATACACACTTATTTTATGTTTTTTAAATATTTTATATAAATTAATAAAACATAAATATAAGTAAACATTATATATAATAGTATTTTTTAATTAGAATATTTTAGCATATATATATATGATTTATTTGAACAGTATTTTATAAAAATATAAACATTATATAACATTTTTATTTGTAATATTTAAGCACAATGTTTTATAAAAATATAAATATTATATAGTAATTTTTTATTTATATTTTAGCATATATATATATATATATATATATATATATAAAATAAAACATTTTATACAGTATTTTATAAAAATAAAACGTTCTAAATATAAACAGAATAATATTTTTATTTATAATATTTTAGCATATTTACAGTATTTTATAAAATACTGTAATTTTAGTATATAATGTATTTTAGCATATATGCAGTATTTTTTAAATATATATATTATATAAATTAGATATATTATTATAAACATTTTCGTTATTAAGTAACATAAATATATTAAATAATATAAATGCATATATATATATTATTTTTAAAATATTTTATTTAAATATATAAAACATAAATATAAGTAAAATTATATATAATAATATTTTTATTTATAAAATGTGAGAGAGTGTGTGTGTGTGTGTGTGTGTGTGTATATATATATATATATATATATATATATATATATATATATACAGTCCAAAAGTTTTTTAATGTTTTTAAAAGAAGTTTCGTCTGCTCACCAAGGCTACATTTATTTAATTAAAAATACAGTAAACAAACAGTAATATTGTGAAATATTATTACAATTTAAAATAACTGTTTTCTATTTGAATATATTTGACAAAGTAATTTATTCCTGTGATCAAAGCTGAATTTTCAGCATCATTACTCCAGTCTTCAGTGTCACATGATCCTTCAGAAATCATTCTAATATGCTGATCTGCTGCTCAAGAAACATTTAATGTGTACAATTGTACAAAATATTTGTGTACAATATTTTTTTTCAGGATTATTTGATGAATAGAAAGTTCAAAAGAACAGTGTTTATCTGAAATCTAATCTTTTGTAACATTATAAATGTCTTTACTGATTGATTTAATGCATCCTTGCTGAATAAAAGTATTCATTTCTTTAATTTCTTTTCAAAAAAATAAAAATAAAAATTCTTACTGACCTCAAACTTTTGAACGGTAGTGTATAATGCTACAGAAGCTTTGTATTTCAGATAAATGCTGTTCTTTTGAACTTTCTATTCATCAAGGAATCCTGAAAAAAAAGTACAAAACTGTTTTCAACATTGAAAATAATCATAAATGTTTCTTGAGCAGCAAATCATCATATTAGAATGATTTCTGAAGGATCATGTGACACTGAAGACTGGAGTAATGATGCTGAAAATTCAGCTTTGATCACAGGAATAAATTACTTTGTCAAATATATTTAAATAGTACACAGTTATTTTAAATTGTAATAATATTTCACAATATTACTGTTTTTTACTGTATTTTTAATTAAATAAATGTAGCCTTGGTGAGCAGACGAAACTTCTTTTAAAAACATTAAAAATCTTAGTGGTTCCAAACTTTTGGACTGTACTGTATATATATATATTATTATATTTATTTTTTATTTATTTTTTTATTATTATTATTTTTTTAACAATATTTTATATAAATGTATAAAAACAAATATAAGTAAACATGCATAACAGTATTTATTTTTTTATAATATTTTAGTATATATATATATATATATATATATGTGTTTGTTTGTATGTTTTATACATTTAAACATTATATATACACATTTGTAACAATATTTTCTTTAAATGTATAAACCATAAATATAAGTATATTTAAGTAAACATTATATGTAATGATTTCATTTAACAAAAATCATTTTTAATAGCTCTAGTTATAGTTAGTGTAGTTGATGCAGGTGAACGTGTGCAGCAGAGGGTCAGACACACTTATTTTGGGACAGTTATCAGAGTAACACTCATCACACCTTCAGTCACAGTCACAGTCACACACACACACACACACACACACACACACACACTCACTGGTCTTTAAATACACAGCACAGGTCATCCAGAGATGCTTTAACAGCGTTTGATCTGTGTGTTTCAGCTGCTGGCGATGCGGTGGCCCTTCGACGACAGTGTGTTCGGTCTGTTTCTGTGTAAACTCATGCCGTTCCTGCAGAAAGCCTCAGTCGGGATCACAGTCCTCAATCTGTGCGCGCTCAGTGTGGACAGGTAACACACACACACACACACACACACACACACAACACTAATGGAATTATAATAGAAGTGCATGGGACAGGTGTATTTGCATTTTTTAAGGCATTTGACCCAAAAATGTTATGAATGTTAGAATTTTTTTACTTCATCAGAATGGTACGAAACTTGGTAAAGCAATGCGAACATACACAAAAAAAACATGGACAAGATTTGAAAAAGTTCGATAGTCACACTTGTATCATTCGTGGTCAAAAATGAATGACAGATGACTCTCATCTAGTGGAAGCGTTTGGTACTGCGCCCAAACAAATTCTTACTGAAAGCTCATATTTTAAGATATCAACTCAAATTTGGAACACAACTTGTTCACATTAGGCTTGTTCGAGATGCATCGGCGCTGCGCAGACCGATCGGCGTATGACATCAAAGAACCACGATAGCGATTCAAAAGCATAAAGAGTCGTTTGCTCTCCAATCGCTCTCGCGCTACTTTGATGTCATACGCCGATCGATCTGCACAGCGCTGATCATGCAAATTCATCAGACTGGAAACAAGCTTGTGTGAAAAGTTTTGCATTTCGATTCTTCATGGCATGACCTCTTGGCTGATTTAAAACAAAGACGATAGGTGTGTTCGACATCGGCTGCGGCTGGATGCAACCGATCGGCGAGAGTAGCCGTGTGCAGGCGGGGAGGAGCTGAAAACGGAGACATGAAGTCGGATACTTTCTGCTTCCCGTAGCGACGCTCGCGCTGCGTTTGCATACTTTATCACAGCTGAAGTGAAATAAATGCAATATTTGACTAATACACTGATGTTTCAGAGACATTTTCATTCAATACTTTATGTACTGTTTACAGCGTCTGTTTTTACAAGAATAAAGTTCAACATAAGCATATATTATTTAAATGCCAATGTAGTGGGGTCTACGTTTTTTATCAGTTTTATTTTGATAGACACAATATAACATCGCGACTACATGAAAAGAGCTTTAACTGTTATAAAAACACAGATTTTTGAGCATTACTGGAACTGAAGGTGTGACAATAAACACGAAACACACGTGATCTTTGTCATGCGGTGAATCCGGCCAATCGTGAAACAGCTGTGTCGTCATCAGAGCTCGTGCAGCTCCTCTTGAGAAACTGCGCTGGCTGCCTCAGGTGGCTGATCTCGAATCGCTCTCGTGGTACTTTGAAGCTATACGTCACAGTCACATGGTGTCGGCGCTGTCTCAAGTCGGACAAAATTTCTTACCGGAATGCACTGCTTCAAGTCAGCCGCCGATCGGTCTGTGCGGCGCTGCATGAGCTCGAACACACCTTATAAAATAACACAAAAGGCGTGACTCGTATTGTTATGAATGGGATAAAGTGCAACGCGCGATATGGCGGAATAAGTCCCGCCTTCTAAATAAGAGCCAATCACTGATTAGTAAAGTCATTGTGTCACTGCAGCGGCCGTTAGAAGCTCCGGTTCCCATAGAAACCTGAGACTCGCACTTAGGACTGCGCATGCACATTGGCTCCTCTAGCCTGAAAAATAAGCATTTTTAACGCTTTTTGAGCACAAGAAACAACATTTATGCGACAGTTTATGTCAGATTTTGTTGCTGATTTGAAATATGTTATTTAATTGTGAGTTCACTAAGCTGTTTTTGAGATTTCAGGATTTTAAAAAAATGAACTGACTTTCCTTGAATAGGACTTTGGGACTGCGCATTAGCTTGATCCAGCCTGAAAAATACTGTTGTTTTTTTGCAGCGTTTAGAAATAAAATTTCGCCTGTCAATCAAACTCTCGGCGACGGGTCAATACATTTTTTATGAACATTTTTAAAAATCTTGGAGTTTCCATCCAGCGTTAAAAATATAAAAATATGTGGATAGAAACGGCTGTAGTTTACACCGTTTACCTCGTGTGTTGCAGGTATCGTGCCGTAGCGTCGTGGAATCGCGTTCAGGGCGTCGGGATTCCCGCGTCCACGGCGGTAGAGATCGTGTGTATCTGGATGTTGGCTGTGGTTTTGGCGGTTCCAGAGGCCATCGGCTTCAAAATGATCAGTTTTGACTACAACAACGTCACCATCCGCACCTGCATGCTGAAGCCGGAGACCCCGTTCATGACGGTGAGAACAACACAACCTTCACAGCTGAGGTCTGACTCACATTGTTCATTATAACTTCATATTAAAGCTTTAATATTAATAAAGTCCGTTCTGCGGCGTGTGACATTTTTCACTGAAATCAATATCAAAGTTTTCTGACAGGTTTATAGGCCTATCATTTTTGAAAGCCGTCAGACAATTTGCATTTCAAACAGGAAGTAATTAAAAAGCTCTTTTTGAATATTTTTTTTAAAGACACATGACCTTATAAGAAAATAATTTTAAATAATAAAATATATTATATCATAATATTATACACATCAAATATTATAAATACTATAAACATACTATACTATAATACTATAAACATAAATCTATAAACATAAATATAAGTTCACATTATATATTTTTCATAAAAATGGTGGAAATTAGTCCTGTCAGTAAGGATTATTTTGGTAATCGTTCGATTATTTTGTAGATTAATTGAGTAATGAGATGAAAATAAGTTAAAAATAGACCTAAGTGAACAATAACCATTAAAATGACTTAAAATACATATATATTAACACTGAAGAAATAATAATTAGTTTAAGTAAGAAATCGACAGCAAGTAATTATACGATTTTATTGGAAAATACTGTTAAAATACATAACGTTATGTAATATAAATAATATAAACAACTTATGTATTATAGCAAATGCCTACGGAAGAGGATTAGGGCCAAGCAATAATAAAAAAATAAAACCATCTCGAGATTAAAGTTGTTAAATTTCCAGAAAAAAATCGAAATAAAATGTTGAGAATAAACTCGTTAAATTATATATATATATATAATTAATAAATACAAATATGTATAAAGTATATTTGTCTAATATTTTTAAACTATTGTTTACTTATATAATAATTATACATTATTATTATATAAATATATTTATTATATAAACAATATAATATATAAATACATTTATTATTTAAATAAAAGTGCACATTATATATAAATATAATTTTTTAATGCATAATTTATTATGTAATATAAATATACATATAATTATTTTAAATATTGTTTATTATATAATAATAATGATAAATTACTATATAAATTTTAAATAATTATATATATATCATAATATTATACACATAAAATATAAAATATTATAAATTATAAATACTATAAACATACTATACTATACTATAAACATAAATCTATAAAAATGTTTTATCTGTAAATTATATATATATATTTACACACACATATAAATATAAGTACACATTATATATTTTTAATAAATGTTTTATATATATATATATATATATATATATATATATATATATACAATTTAATAAATACAATATAAACACAAATATTTATAAAAATTGTCTAATATTTTTAAAATATTGTTTACTTATATAATAATTATACATTGTTATTTTTAAATAAATATAATATATAAATACATTTATTATTTAAATATAAGTACACATTATATATAATTATAATATTTTTAATGCATCATTTATTACATAATATAATATAATTACTTTAAATATTGTTTATTATATAATAATAATGATAAATTACTATATAAATACATTTTATATAAACAAGATAATATATAAATATATTTATTATTTGAATATAAGTACAAAATATATATAAATATAATATTTTTAATATATAATATTTTATTATACAATATATATATATCTATCTATTTTTAATTTGCTGTATTTTTCTACTGTCTAATTAAAACAAGAAATTAAATGTTGTAATACATTTTTATATTTCACTCATTTATGTAGTGTGTGTGTGTGTGTGTGTGTGTGTGTGTGTGCAGTTCTACAGGGACGTGAAGGTCTGGTGGCTGTTTGGCTTTTATTTCTGCGTGCCGCTGATCTGTACGGTCGTCTTCTACACGCTGATGACCTGCGAGATGCTGAGCAACAGGAAGGGCAGTCTGAAGTTTTCACTGAGCGAACACCTCAAACAGGTGAAGAACACCAAAATCAACCGGCCGAGACCATCAGAAACTTAAAGATGACCTATTGTGCTCTTTCTCAAAGTCTGGATGTTGTTTTCGGGCTGTACTAGAACAGGTTTTCATGCTTAAATGTTCATATTCTCCATTGTTGTGGCGTGTTTTTCACCAGAGGCGTGAAGTGGCTAAAGCTGTGTTCTCTCTGGTGCTGATCTTCGCTCTCTGCTGGTTTCCGCTGCATCTGAGTCGCATCCTGAAGAAGATGGTTTATTTTCAGAACGACGTCGGACGCTGCGACCTGCTGAAGTAAAATAAACGCACATTATTTCAATAAAATTTATTTTTAAAGAGACATGATTTACTGAGTAACACCATTTTCAGTCAAAATATAAAATAATTTTAACATTTTATGAAGTTTATTGAATTTTAGCTGTTTGTGTGTCTCAGTTTCTTGTTAGTGTTTGATTACCTGAGTATAAATCTGGCCACCATCAACTCCTGCATCAATCCCATAATCCTCTACTTCGTCAGCAAGAAGTTCAAGAACTGCTTCAGGGTACGAACCGCTTCTGTCTTGCATTTGTGATCTGCTTGATATTTTTTTTCCCAAAATACTGTTTTTTTTCTGTTTAAATGTTTCTGGATTCCATTTTAATGGTTAAATTAAATGTTAGTAATCAAAAATGATGTCTAATTGATTGAAAAAGTAAAACTTAGACTGTTTAACAACAGTTTATTAAAAAACTATTTATTTTTAGGGTCAAATGAAACCATGTTATTTTAGTATCATTGAGATACTGTTGTAGTTTTTAATTAATATTTTGAATTTATTTTTATATTTGAATTTTCGTCAAAGTTTTAGTAATTCGCTCTTGTGTTTTTGCCATTTTTATTGGTTTTCATTTTTTTTAAATGTCTATATAGTTATTAATATTTTTCTGTTTTAGTTTTAATAATTTTATGTCATTAAACTAAGGAGAAATGTTGATAATTTTATATATATATATATATATACATACATATAGTATTTTAGTTTCACGAAAAAGTTTTTTTAAAGTTTTAGTTAATTATAACACTGCTCTGAAATCTGTTTAATTTTTCCCAAATTCTATTTTAATATTTTTTTTTATTCTGTTTTAATGTTTTAGTAAAATTTTGATAATCAAAATCAGTTAAATTCATAAAACTTTATAAAAACAATTTAATGTTTTTCAATATTATTATTATTTTACAACAGAGCCTTATGAACTGGTTTATCTGCATGGTGGAAATTAGGCCTGTCAATAAGGATTATTTTTGTAATTTTTTTGTAGATTAATTGAATAATCAGATGAAAATAAGTTAAAAATAGACCTAAGTGAACAATAACCATTAAAATGACTTAAAATACATATATATTAACACTGAAGGAATAATAATTAGTTTGAATAAGAAATCGACAGCAAGTAATTATACGATTTTATTGGAAAATACTGTTAAAATACATAACGGTATGTAATATAAATAATATAAACAACTTATGTATTATAGCAAATGCCTACGGAAGAGGATTAGGGCCAAGCAATAATAAAAAAATAAACCAATCTCGAGATTAAAGTTGTTAAATTTCCAGAAAAAACTCGTTAAATTTTCAGAAAAAAGTCGAGATAAAATGTTGAGAATAAACTCATTAAATTACGAGAAAAAACTCGTTAAATTTCAAGAAAAGTCAAGATAAATTTTTGAGAATAAAGTCATTAAATTACGAGAAAAAAACTTGTTAAATTTCAAGAAAAGTCAAGATAAATTTTTGAGAATAAAGTCATTAAATTTCGAGAAAAAAGTCAAGATAAATTTTTGAGAATAAAGTCATTAAATTACGAGAAAAAAACTCGTTAAATTTCCAGAAAAAAGTCAAGATACATTTTTGAGAATAAAGTCATTAAATTTCGAGAAAAAAGTCGAAATAAAATGTTGAGAATAAAGTCATTAAATTACGAGAAAAAAACTTGTTAAATTTCCAGAAAAAAGTAGAGATAAAATGTTGAGAATAAAGTCATTAAATTACCAGAAAAAACTTGTTAAATTTCGAGAAAAAAGTAGAGATAAAATGTTGAGAATAAAGTCATTAAATTACGAGAAAAAAACTTGTTAAATTTCCAGAAAAAAGTAGAGATAAAATGTTGAGAATAAAGTCATTAAATTACCAGAAAAAACTTGTTAAATTTCGAGAAAAAAGTAGAGATAAAATGTTGAGAATAAAGTCATTAAATTACGAGAAAAAAGTCGTTAATTTACGAAAACAAATTACGAATTTGTTCTCATAATTTAACGACTTTTTTCTCTAAATTTAACAAGTTTTTTCTGGAAATTAACTTTAATCTCGAGATGGTTATATTTTTTTATTATTGCTTGGCCCTAATCCTCTTCCGTAAATGCCAGCAGAGGGTGTACAGAAATACTTCCTATATTTTGTCAGCACTCGAATTTAATGGAGGAATCGTGACAGCCCTCGAGGAAATCATAGAGCCCTGTTTGTGTATGTCTGTAATGGAGTCTGATAATACAGTGCAGTGATATCTAATCTCTTCTCTCTCTCAGTCGTGTTTGTGTTGCTGGTGTTATCCGGGCGGCTCGTTGTTAAGCAGTGTCGTGCCCCTGAACGGGACCAGTTTCCAGTACAAGAACCCTGATCAGAACGGCTTATCAGACCGGACCGCACTGCGCAAGGACAGCTACAACTGACCTCACACACACACACACACACACACACTCGCTGAACCAGATCACGGTGTACTGTGGGTAGACAGACACATTATTTCAAGTAACCCTAACTAAAGTCATCCAGTGTGAGGATGAAATATGAACATATATATTTATATAAATAATGCTAAATGTGCCTACTATTATGACAAAAAAAAGTGCATATTTTTAGATTTTGTACACTGTAAAAATATTTTCATTGTTTTCTTTTGTCAATCAATTTAGATTCACTAATGTTGATATTTTAACATGATATTTTGGTGATTTGTAGATTCCATTTAATAGATTCCACTTTCAATAAAACATTTGAAATTGTTTTGTAAAAGTGTTTTTATGTGAGTTTTCATTGTATCTACACTGTTCTGACCAGCAGGGGTCGCCAGCGTGTGCCGTTTTGAATTGATTCTGAGTTTCAAAAAGCGTTCAAAATCCCCCCCGCATTTAATAAAGCAAACGACATATCGGAATGTATATGATAAACGAAATGTTATCGTCTATTGGTGTGGAGGCTAAAAAAAGTTATCTTTGCTGTTTACGTTCTTGGCGTGAACGAGCCTTTATACTTCCCTGCTACGTCAATGCTCCGCCCCCTCTCCAAAACCCCGCCCTTCAAAGCCATCTCAGCCAAACCTGAAAACTCAAACCGACTGACAGCCAGGGATTGTTTCAGTGGAAGCCAATTGAAGTCCCACTCGGAGCGGGGTGAGTTGGACCAGGGGTTACGGTGGTGCCGTGACCCGGGTGGGAGTGAGGTTTAGGGGAGGTTTAGCACACTGCGATTTATATTTTGATCTCGGCTTATCTGTGACTAAAGTAGAATTGATTCAAATTAAATCTCATACATTGCAATTTAAATGTACGCTACATTTCCATAAGGATTAATGTTGGCTAATCTGTGTTGTTTTGGATCAGACAGTAGTTCTGAAAACAAAGCCATTAAAATGAAATGTACTTTTTGTATTCAGATGTTGTAAATAAATATTTGATGTTTGTTTATCAGAGTCATAGTGTGTGGTCTGATGGTTGTAAATCTGTCAGCTTCAGACAGGATTATGGTTTCATTCCCACAGAATTGACTTTCCATTTTAGTGGGAAAATGGAAAACTTTTTTTCCCCTAGGAAATTATTTCTGTCAGAATTAAGAGGGTCGTTAAACAGCTGACATGGATCAGTTTTAATTAATCAGAATGAACCTAAGCCACAGTTTTGAGTTTTCTGTTGGAAAAGCACAGTAAACTTTTGTTATAGCTTATTAATAAATAATTCATTTACATGCATTTGGATATTTTTTTTTTTCATTCATTATGATTTCATCTAATGCATTTTGTGCAAATCATAAGATTGATGCTGCGTTTATAACGGATAATCGTTAAAGTACCTCTGAAGTCAATAATTTTATCCCTTAAAACTAATTTTTGATCACCAAAATGACATTTTCTGTGAAAAAAAAAATTCTTTGTGAATTAAAATAGCTTAAATGTAACTCTACGCTCATGCCTCATTTAATATACGCGGATCAATGAATATGCAAATTAGCTCCGCCTCCACATGCTCACGCCAGCTCAGAGATCCACTCGGTTAACTTACTGAGGTAAACGCTGCACAATGGTATCGCTTTTTACGAAGTTGGACACATAACGATAATTAATATGATTAGCCTTTTGCTTGACTATGTTATTAAACAGCTAATAATGTGTTGCTAATGTTACACAAACCATGTTTCCGTTCGCTATGTCAGAGTCTGCTGTCTTCTTTAGTTGAAATCCGATGGCTCAGTGAGGCCTGCATAGCCAGCAATGACATTTCCTCTCTCAAGATCCATTAATGTACTAAAAACATATTTAAATCAGTTCATGTGAGTACAGTGGTTAAATATTAATATTATAAAGCCGCGAGAATATTTTTGGTGCGACAAAAAAACAAAATAACGGAAGCTTCGGAGCGTTAAATCAGTGTGTCGAATCAGCGGTTTGAAGCGCCAAAGTCACGTGATTTCAGCCGTTGGCGTTTTGACACGCGATCGGAACCGCTGATTCGACACAAAAGATTCATAACGCTCCGAAGTTTCCTGAAGCAGTGTTTTGAAATCGTCCATCACTAAATAAGTCGTTATTTTGTTTTTTTTGGCGCACCAAAAATATTCTCGTGGCTTTATAATATTAATATTGAACCACTGTACTCACATGAACTGATTTAAATATGTTTTTAGTACATTAATGGATCTTGAGAGAGGAAATGTCATTGCTCAGGCCTCACTGAGCCATCGGATTTCATCAGAAATATCTTAATTTGTGTTCTGAAGATGAATGAAGGTCTTATGGGTGTGGAACGACATGAGGGTGAGGAATTAATGACATTATTTTCATTTTTGGGCGAACTAACCCTTTAACGAATCCAGTGGAAGCCCTGGCTTATGAATATTTAATTAGTCTACGTACTCAAGGTTACCAAGCAACGTCAGCCTCTCCTGATTATAATTCATGAGCTAAGCCTTCTCAATAGTAGGATTTGTAATGTGGTAATCACGCCCTGTTTGTTTCCCTGTTGAGTCGTGCGTGACGAGCATCTTCCGCTCGAGCTCGTGATCGGCGCTTGTGTCGGAGATGATTTAAAGAGCGGATCGGTGTCGGGTGAAGATGCCGGGGTGCTGCGGGCGCTGGCGGCGCTGGATTCGGCCGCTGGTCGCGCTCCTGTTCGCGCTGGTGCTCGCGGTGGCACTGCCGCTGTGCGTGTGGGAGTTGCGGAGAGCCGAGGTGAGGCATTAAAACATCATTCCATCCATCCATCCATCCATCCATCTATCTATCTATCTATCTATCTATCTATCTATCTATCTATCTATCTATCTATCTATCTATCTATCTATCTATCTATCTATCTATCTATCTATCTATCTATCTATCTATCTATCTATCTATCTTTGTTAATGGTGTGTGTGTGTGTGTTGTAGGTGGGCACACACACTAAAGCATGGTTCATCGCAGGTGTGTTTGTCTGTATGACGATCCCCATTTCACTGTGGGGTATTTTACAACATCTGGTTCACTACACACAGCCTGAGCTACAAAAACCCATCATCAGGTATCTGACACACACACACACACACACACACACACACACACACACACACACACACACACTCACTCACATGTCCTATAAATGAGAATCAGCAGATGAACTCATGAATGCCTGTTGTTCTTCTAGGATTCTCTGGATGGTTCCCATATACAGCTTAGACAGCGTGAGTAACAAATCCATCCAGTCTCCAAATTACAGGAGGAATCCTGAGAAATGTCAGAACAATGTCCTGAAGATGCTTTTGTGTGTCTCGCAGTGGATCGCTCTAAAATACCCCAAGATCGCGATCTATGTGGACACGTGTCGAGAATGCTACGAGGCGTACGTCATCTACAACTTCCTGATGTTCCTGCTGAACTTCCTGGAGAATCAGTATCCCAGTCTGGTGCTGGTGCTGGAGGTGCAGGAGGAGAGACCGCTGCTGCCACCCTTCTGCTGCTGCCCGCCGTGGGCCATGGGCGAGTGAGTGCACACACACACACACACACACACACACACACACACACACACACACACACACACACACTAGACATGTGACGGTATCAAATTTTCCTGTTGCGATTAATTGCTGAAGCTTTTATCACGGTATTGAAATAAGTTGCAAAAAAAGTGTTGTCAGTATAACAGGTTTAAGAACTATTTTTGTAATAACAAAAAGAACTATAATGTTTAAATACAATAATACAATACACAAAAATATATATAGTAAAATTTTCAAACAGATTAAAGTGCAAAAGAATGAGGCTATAAAGAACAACAGGAAACACTTTACAATAAGATCTCATTATTTAATGCATTAACTCAGATTGAGCAATAGCTACATTTGTTACAGAAAGTATTATTTTTTGTTAATGTTAGTTAAGAAACACAACTGATCATTGTTACTTTGATCTCAGGTCCATTAAATAAGTTCTTTTGATTTTAGTAATGTTATTAAACAGTAACTAAGAATAATTAATGCTTTATAAGTATTTTTCATTGTCAGTTTGATAATAATGAATTAACATGTTAACTAATGAAGCCGTATGTCTCAAAGTTTTACTGAACAATAACAAATAATCAGAACATTTCTAATCATTAGGGCATATAAAATATAAAATGTTTAAGTTTGAAAATAAATAGCCTATTAAGTCTTTAAGTATTTGGTATTTATTAAGTATTAAGTATTAAGTATTTGGTGCTGTGATGAACAACATTGAGATAAAAAAAATGAATGGCTGTTTGAAGCATTTTAAAAACTTCACTAGTTGCTTTGTTTACGGGTTTCCGGGGTAACCGCTGCATTTCTGCTGTTCCATCTGCTGTCAGAGAGTGAACGTGCACTTTCATTCAGCGCGTCTCCTTCACTCGTTGTGCTTCTCGTGCGCTTTGGGCTTGTTTACATCTGAGTGCCTGTGTCCCTTTGATGCACAGCGGTGTAGTGCATTTTATACGGTTGATGGGGAAAGTACCACGATAACAATATTGTGGATATTCATTATCGTGATATATCACATTACCGAATATCGCCACATGTCTAACACATAAAGGAAAGGAAATGAAATGAGATGAATTTCTCTCTGTTCATCAGGGTTCTGTTGTTCAGATGTAAGCTTGGAGTTCTGCAGTATACAGCAGTGAGACCTGTGACCACCATCATCGCACTGTACGACACACACACACACACACAGTCAATATAAGATGAGTAAATGTCGTGAACTCTATCTGAAGTCTCTCTCTGTGTTGTAGTGTGTGTCAGCTCTGTGGAGTTTATGATGAAGGGAATTTCAGCTTCAGAAACGCGTGGACGTACCTCGTTATCGTCAACAACGCCTCACAGCTGGTAACAACACCTTCCATTATTCGTTTATGAATATAATTATGCATTATTACAGTAACAGACTGCAGCATACTGACCTCCTGATGCCTGTGAATCACTGATACTCTGTTTTTAGTCTTTAGTCTTTTGATTTGATGTTGATAATGTCTTGTGTTGAGTTCGCGATGTACTGCCTGCTGCTGTTCTACCGAACGCTGAGAGAAGAGCTGAAGCCTCTGAGGCCCGTCGGGAAGCTGCTGTGCGTCAAACTCGTCGTCTTCGTTTCCTTTTGGTACGTTCGTGTTCACACAAACATCAACATTCAAACACGCAGACAAATACAGCAGAATGAACTGCAGTGAGAGTCTGACGCTGATGCTTGATGGCTGTTTAGTGACGGTGCAGGAACTTTTGAATGAGAAAAACTAAAGTAAAATACTTCTACATGATCACAATAGAAAGCTGCTGCTTCGTACTAATGTCTGTCTCAGTTGCTAGTGTGTTCAAAGCAGGTTTCTAGGGTGTTGCTAGGTTCTTAGTGGTTGCAAAGAAGATAATGGATATTAGATGGTTGGTTATATATATAGATGGTTATATAGTTATTAATAGGGCATGGCTATATGATTCTAGGGTGTTGCTAGGCAGATGGTAGGATTCTCTGGGTGGTTGCTAGGATGTTGCTAGGATTTTGTCAGTGGTTGCAAGGCAGTTGATCAGTGTGATAGATGGTTGCTATGGCATTCCTATGTGGTACTAGGCAGTTGCTAGGGTGTGTCCAGGTAGTTAATAGTGTTTTCTAGGTGGTTGTTATAGTGTTGCATGGCAGGTTGCTATGACATTGCTGTGTGACACTAGGCAGTTGCTAGGGTGTTTCTAAGTAGTTTGTTGGGTTTTCCAGGGTGGTTGCTAGGCAGTTGCTAGGATGTTCTCAGTGGTTGCAAAGCAGTTGATAGTTGTTATAAATGATTGCTATAGTGTTGATATGTACTTGTGGGCAGTTCCTAGGCAGTTTGTAGGGTTTTCTAGGTGGTTTCTAGGGTGTTGCTAGGCAGTTTGTTGGAGTTTTTAGGTGGCTAAGCAGTTGCTAGGATGTTCTCATTGGTTACAAAGCAGTTGATAGGTGTTATAAATGGTTGCTATAATGTTTATGTATTTGCTGGGTAGTTCTTAGGCAGTTTGTAGGGTTTTCTAGGTGGTTTCTAGGGTGTTGCTATGCAGTTTGTTGGCGTTTTTAGGTGGCTAAGCAGTTGCTAGGATGTTCTCATTGGTTACAAAGCAGCTGATAGGTGTTATAAATGGTTGCTATAATGTTTATGTATTTGCTGGGTAGTTCTTAGGCAGTTTGTAGGGTTTTCTAGGTGGTTTCTAGGGTGTTGCTAGGCAGTTTGTTGAAGTTTTTAGGTGGCTAAGCAGTTGCTAGGATGTTCTCATTAGTTACAAAGCAGTTGATAGGTGTTATAAATGGTTGCTATAATGTTTATGTATTTGCTGGGTAGTTCTTAGGCAGTTTGTAGGGTTTTCTAGGTGGTTTCTAGGGTGTTGCTAGGCAGTTTGTTGGAGTTTTTAGGTGGCTAAGCAGTTGCTAGGATGTTCTCATTGGTTACAAAGCAGTTGATAGGTGTTATAAATGGTTGCTATAATGTTTATGTATTTGCTGGGTAGTTCTTAGGCAGTTTGTAGGGTTTTCTAGGTGGTTTCTAGGGTGTTGCTATGCAGTTTGTTGGCGTTTTTAGGTGGCTAAGCAGTTGCTAGGATGTTCTCATTGGTTACAAAGCAGCTGATAGGTGTTATAAATGGTTGCTATAATGTTTATGTATTTGCTGGGTAGTTCTTAGGCAGTTTGTAGGGTTTTCTAGGTGGTTTCTAGGGTGTTGCTAGGCAGTTTGTTGGAGTTTTTAGGTGGCTAAGCAGTTGCTAGGATGTTCTCATTGGTTACAAAGCAGTTGATAGGTGTTATAAATGGTTGCTATAATGTTTATGTATTTGCTGGGTAGTTCTTAGGCAGTTTGTAGGGTTTTCTAGGTGGTTTCTAGGGTGTTGCTATGCAGTTTGTTGGCGTTTTTAGGTGGCTAAGCAGTTGCTAGGATGTTCTCATTGGTTACAAAGCAGCTGATAGGTGTTATAAATGGTTGCTATAATGTTTATGTATTTGCTGGGTAGTTCTTAGGCAGTTTGTAGGGTTTTCTAGGTGGTTTCTAGGGTGTTGCTAGGCAGTTTGTTGGAGTTTTTAGGTGGCTAAGCAGTTGCTAGGATGTTCTCATTGGTTACAAAGCAGTTGATAGGTGTTATAAATGGTTGCTATAATGTTTATGTATTTGCTGGGTAGTTCTTAGGCAGTTTGTAGGGTTTTATAGGTGGTTTCTAGGGTGTTGCTAGGCAGTTTGTATGAGTTTTTAGGTGGCTAAGCAGTTCTCAGTGGTTGGCAGTTGATAGGTGTAATAGATGGTTGCAAGGGCATTGCTATGTGCTCTCTATGCAGTGGCTAGAGTGTTTCTAGGCAGTTTGTGGTTTTCTGGGTGTTATAGATGGTTGCTAGGTAGTTGCTATGGTGTCAGTACATTGCAATAGAGCCCAATCACATGTTGCAATGATGTTCTAGTGCTGGGATTCGGCTGGTTCATATTCCCAGACGGTTGCTAGGCCATGCTGGATGGTTGCTATGGTTGGCTAAGCAGTTAGCATGATACTTACAGACTTGGTTGTCTGAAAACTCCATGTTTCAGTTGTGTCACATGTAGTTTGGTGTTGCAGGCAGGCTGTGCTGATCGCTCTGCTGGTGAAGGTCGGAGTCATTTCAGACAAACACACTTGGGAGTGGGATAGTGTGGAAGCAGTAGCCACTGGACTACAGGTGAACACACACACACACTCAAACACATGGTTATCTTCATATCATAGACGCCTACGATTTGAAAGTACAATATATGTACACAATATTTGAAGGCCTTAAGGAAAAGTTTTGTTAGTTTCTGAAGTGAATGAGGATTTAGTCTTTTCATGAAGTGTTTGTCTTCTTAAGCATTGTGTCTGTTTGCGTGTAGGACTTCATTATCTGTATCGAGATGTTTCTGGCAGCGATCGCTCATCATTACAGTTTCAGCAGCCGTCCATACGTGCGTGAGGATGACGAGGGCTCGTGTTTCGACTCGCTGCTCGCCATGCTGGATGTCTCGGACATACGCGCGGACATCTCAGAGCAAGTGCGCAACGTTGGTGAGAACGCACCCCCTCTTCATGGGGACACACATAATGCTAATTATAATTACTATTTTATATGATTTTTACAATATTGGCTTAACTAGTAAATTTAGTATAAATTATTAAATAAACATTTATTTGAATTTTTCCTTTGAAAACATTCAAGGAGGTTTTATTAGATTTATTGTACTTTTGTGGACATTTTCCAGCAATTTTGTTTTAAAAATTAGCTGCACTAGTAGCTAATAAATGTCACATGGGCATTTTTATTTTCAGTATGTATTAGAGTGTTGCTACGGTGTTGCAAGGCAGATGCCAGGATTGTTTCAGTGGTGCAAAGAAGTTGATAGGTGTAATACAGATGATGCTTGCTAGAGCATTGGTAGGGTGTTGCTAGGCATGATTTTTTGGGTGGTTGCTAGGGTGTTGCTAGGCGGTTGCTAGAATGTTATTAGTGGTTGCAAGGCAGTTGATAGGCGATATATTGTAGATGGTTGCTAGGGTGTTGCTAGGCAGTTCATAGGTTTTTTAAGTGGTAGAGTGTTGCTAGGCAGTTGCTAGGATGTTCTTAGTGGTTGCAAGGCAGTTGATAGGTGTTATATCGTAGATGGATCCTAGGGTGTTGCTAGGCAGTTTGTAGTCTTTGGGTTGTTGCTAGGGTGTTGCAAGGCAGTAGATAGATGTTATATAGTTTGGTTTCTAGGGTGTTGCTAGGCAGTTTATAGGATTTTGGGTGGTTGCTAGGATGTTCTTAGTGGTTGCAAGGCAGTTGATAGGTGTTATATAATATATGTTTGCTAGAGCATTGCTATATGGTTGCTAGGGTGTTGCTAGGCAGTTTGTAGGACTTTTTTGGGGGTGTTTGCTAAGCAATTGCTAGTGGTTGCAAGGCAGTTGATAGGTGTTTTATCATAGATGGTTGCTAGGGTGTTGTAAGGCAGTTTGTAGATTTTGGTGGGTGATTGCCAGGGTGATGCTAGTTAGTTTCTAGGATGTTTTTAGTGGTTGCAAAGCAGTTGATAGGTGTTATATAATAGATGGTTGCTAGGGTGTTGCTAGGCAGTTTGCAGGATTTTATGGGTGGTTGCTAGATTGTTGCTAGGATGTTACTAGTGGTTGCAAGACAGTTGATGGGTGTTATATAACAGACGTTTGCTAGGGCATTACTTTATGGTTGCTAGGGTGTTTCTAGGCAGTTTGTAGGATTTTTTGGGTGGTTGCTAGGCAGTTGCTAGTGGTTGCAATGCATTTGATAGGTGTTATATAGTAGCTGGTTGCTAAGGTGTTGCTAAAAAGTTTGCAGGATTTTTGGGTGCTTGCTAGACTGTTGCTAGACAGTTGCTAGGATGTTCTTAGTGGTTGCAAGGAAGTTGATAGGTGCTATATACTAAATGGTTACTAGGGCGTTGCTATATGGTTGCTAGGATGTTCTTAGTGGTTGCAAGGAAGTTGATAGGTGTTATGTACTAGATAGTTGCTAGGGCGTTGCTATGTGGTTGCTAGACAGTTGCTTGGGTGTTGTTAGGCAGTTTGTAGGATTTTCTGGGTGGTTGCTAGGCAGTTGCTAGTGGTTGCAATGCATTTGATAGGTGTTATATAGTAGCTGGTTGCTAAGGTGTTGCTAAACAGTTTGCAGGATTTTTTGGGTGCTTGCTAGACTGTTGCTAGACAGTTGCTAGGATGTTCTTAGTGGTTGCAAGGAAGTTGATAGGTGCTATATACTAGATGGTTGCTAGGGCGTTGCTATATGGTTGCTAGGATGTTCTTAGTGGTTGCAAAGCAGTTGATAGGTGTTATATAATACATGGTTGCTAGGGTGTTGCTAGGCAGTTCGCAGGATTTTATGGGTGGTTGCTAGATTGTTGCTAGGATGTTACTAGTGGTTGCAAGACAGTTGATGGGTGTTATATAACAGACGTTTGCTAGGGCATTGCTTTATGGTTGCTAGGGTGTTGCTAGGCAGTTTGTAGGATTTTTTTGGGTGGTTGCTAGGCAGTTGCTAGTGGTTGCAATGCATTTGATAGGTGTTATATAGTAGCTGGTTGCTAAGGTGTTGCTAAACAGTTTGCAGGATTTTTTGGGTGCTTGCTAGACTGTTGCTAGACAGTTGCTAGGATGTTCTTAGTGGTTGCAAGGAAGTTGATAGGTGTTATGTACTAGATAGTTGCTAGGGCGTTGCTATGTGGTTGTTAGACAGTTGCTTGGGTGTTGTTAGGCAGTTTGTAGGATTTTCTGGGTGGTTGCTTGGGTGTTACTATGTGATTTCTAGGATGCTCTCAATGGTTGCAAGCCAGTTGATGGGTATTGTAGATGGTTGTTAGGGTGTCATTGGTTGCTAGGGTGTTGCTAGGCAATTTGTAGGGCTTTCTTTGTGGTAGCTAGGTGTTATAGATGGTTGCTAGTGTGTTTGTCTGGTATCAAAATGCTACCCAAAGTCAGGCGATCATGACTAATTGGCCATTTAACCGTATGTGCCGTTTGTGTGCGTTCTGCAGGACGTACTGTGTTAGGTCGTCCCCGTAAGCTGTTCTTCGGCTCTGAAGTGGATGTCGTTCAGGGTGAACACACCGGTCTGCTCGCCGGGACGTCCCATGAGCGGCTCGCCAGCGACCGTCACTCAGTCCCCGCCTCCCCACAGGGGCGATACCAGGGGCTGGGCTACACAGACACACCCCACTCTATCTCCGCCCCCGCTGGCTTCACGTCCTCCTCCTGGGAGAGTGACAGCGACTCTGGGCCTGCAATAGCCAATCAGAGCACAGGAACAGAGTCCTAGCAAAGGGTGGGGTGAGCTATGGGAAAACAAAGACAGTGCTTCAGCTTGGCAAGGTAACATAGTTTAAGATTTTCATCTAATATTTTATTTTATTTTATCTTTATTTTAATTAACAAAAATGGTTTAATACTTTTAGTTAAGGATAATAACCCTGACTGGAACCCTGTATTAATTATATTGCCATAAAAGTGTCAGAAACCATAAATCCCAGAGACTCAAACTTGGTGAGAAACTTAGAAATTCCACCAACCTTCCAACACTAGGTGGCACTAGTGTAATTTTTGTTGTTTTCCAAATCTTGCGCCAAAAATGTGTGTGAAAGGTCTAATATCATACATGAGATCTGTTTTTAATGTGCAAGTATTGTAAATCGTGAGCTGTTTTAAATCGATTAAGATGTGCTGGTCTGACTCCTGTGAAAATAATATATTGCAAATGTGGCATTAACTAATGTTTTATCAATATATGTACAAAATAAAATCTCTATTTACTAATTATTTTATGCTGTGGCTTAAGAGGCTCATTACTGGCTTAACGTTCACAATGTCCAAATGATGATTAATATATTCTTTCTACATTAAGCTGCCTATATTGTTCTTTTACATTACAAATACATAATACACACACACACACATATAAATATACACCACAAATGGAGTTTTAATTTACCACCAGGGGGCAGAATAATATTAAAAACAAACCATTTTCTGTGGTCCACGTGACTGATTGTTCTGTAAAAATATGTGTACAAAACTTTACATTGACAACAGGTCATAAAACATTTCAAAAATCATCTCCTTTACAGATTCAACAAATTGTAAATGTACAAATACACATCAAAATAAGGCTTCACATCATCTGCAGCCGTACTCAATATTTGGAGTTGCATTTGAATTCTGGAATTCTTCTCGTTAGATTCGAGTTCTAGAATTCTCAGTCATTTGTAGCTGAAAATGACAGAATTTAAAGTGACAACAGTGACAGTTTTGAACTGCGGAATATTAAATGTTACAAGCAGCATCATGTAACAAACACAGTGGATTAAAATCTCACATTGGCCTAGAAAATTCCCATTGGCTTCAATACAATCAAATATCTCGACAAATCAGGTTGACATGAATGAACATAAAACATTTTAATAAGTGCGTGAAGTCAACATGAAATCAAAGTCAAATCGATTCACTTTCTTAATTCATGTTCCTGGTCTTATTATGAATGATTCATCAGTGCATGTTATTCTAAATGTCTTCATAATGTTACAATCTTTTCCAACCACCTTCATATAGAAACACTTTCACCATCCAATCAAATCCTCATGAAGAAAATCTACATTTTCTCACTGAATTTACACACAAGTAAAATGAGTTGTAAGTGCCATTTCATGTTGACTTGAATAAATAAATATCACATTAGTTTCCAGATGAATTGGCTGAATGCAGTAGTTGTAATGAATGTGTTTTGAGACGAATGCACAGTCACATGAAGGTTCACACAGACAAATAAGATACTTTATGTCTGAAATGTAAAAACTCACTGATAAACATCTAATTACAGTGATTAATCTATACACAAGTAATGAAATAAGACATAAACGTAAATCACAAACAAGAAATCAACAAAAGAAAAGCTGACAGTTTGGTTTTTAAAGGAATAGCTCACTCAAAAACGTAAATGTGCTTATTTACTCACTTTGAGAAATAATAATTCACAATAATAAAGCACGAGTCACATGGACTGATCTTTTTTGGATCTTGACAGGCGTTTTCTCAAACAAAAACCTGAATCTTTTCAAACGGTGAGAGTGAGTAAATGTTCATTTTGAGGTGCACTGTTCCTTTAAGGTAGGCATTGTGATTATACGAATCAAATTATTTATCAATAAAGGTTCATTTGCACAAATGAGGTCTGGATTGCTATAAAGCGCCCTTTTATGCTTGTTCCTTTCATGTAGTGTGCAATAAAGCTGTTTGTGAGTGTAAAATGTCTGCAAAGTTCAAAAGAAGCGATTCTGAACTGCCTGAAACGAGTCGTCAGTAATTCCAGTTTCACTTCCTGTTACATTTGCATAAAGCCAGTCTATGGTTTTCATTGGCTGCCCGCAAACGACGTCTGCTTTGCTCCGCCCTCAATCACTATAGTTGTATCTGAGACTGGAAGAGTTCGTGTTGTTCATGTCGAGAAGACGCTGCTAAAGCAAATCCACTTTGATGAGATTGATACAGTTAAACTGTTATTGTTGAGATTCAGATATGCTAATGAGTGCTTGGTTTCCGACCAATCACAACATACTGGAGCTTCTGACCAATCAGAGCAGAGTAGGCTCTCTGAAAGGCGGGGTTTAGAGAGACCGAATCTTTGAACGAACCGTTTCAGACACTGAGAGAAAAGAGCTGATGCTGCAGTGGATATTATGAGAGAATTGAAGCGTTTTTTGACTTTTGATGCATGTAAATCTATTGTAGGAGACTCCAGAACAAAGTTAGGAACCTTTAAAATAGCACAACACTTTAATAGCAATTAGAAACTGTACCAGAGTTCACATGAACCGTAAACCAGAACCTCCAAGCCAGACAAATGAACCGTAGCGTCAAGCTCAACTAAATGCTAGTGAGGTTTACCAAATTTTGTTTTTTCTAACAAAAAAGGTGACCCAGCTGACAGGGAACGTTCTCAGAACGTTTGGAATAAACGTTTGCAGAATGATAAAATGGAACCTTGACATTCACATAATTAAGAAAAAAATGTTTTTAAAACTTTTAAAAAACGGAACGTTCTGAGAACGTTAAATAATAACGTTTTTATAACTTAATGGGAACGTTTGCAAAACATTCTTAGAACATATTTTTGTTGGCTGGGGACTAGATATGCAATATGAACAAACAAACAAACAAACAAACAAAAAAATTGGATTTCATTCGTTAAGTTTAAGTAGTCATTAAAATAAAAAGTGACACATTGGCTGTTCGCGGTCAAAACCGACCGGTGGGAACGAGCGAGAGAGGCGTTTGCATTTGATTGTGGGAAACTCACAGTCTGAGGTGTTTCACTCCTCCGCCGTCCGCTCCGGTAATATGGAGTGCTCTTGTGCGATGGCCGCCAGCTCCTTCAGAAACTCGCCGAACAGAAACGTAGCGAACACTCTGTTGCGCAGGTGCGGCGGGATTTTGGGACACGGAGGAAGAGGTTTGCGTGGACGACCCGAGACGTGGCCGTTCAGAAACCAGCTGGCGCTGCTGTCCTGCTGGTGGACGTCGCTCTCTGGCAGGAGGAGGAAGAGAGACGGCTTTAGTATGATAACAGAAAGATGATCAAACAGGAAGATCCGGACGGGACGACACACACCTTGCTCTTTTAAGGCCTGGTCTTTGAGCAGCAGGTACTGGGCGGCTTCACGGACCAGCTCGGGAAAATCCGGACTGGACGCCGCGTGCTGTTCGATCTGACAGCCCACCGACTGCAGCACCTGCGACAAACACTGACGTTCAGCTGTACGGCATCACATGATCTACTGGTCAAAATTAACTTTTGTGCACTGTGTATTATTTCGCTGCTTTCAAATGCTCCCGAATAAGTGCTCTGTCAAAGGTTTCTGTTTACAACGTGATTTTGCAGCGATCATAGACATGTTTGTTGAGCGTGTGAACACAATGGCCAATTAGAACTATTGTTACAATCACGACCGAAAACAAAAACAGCATTCAATCTTCATCCCTCAGCTTAAACAAAATGATATTAAAACCGCCAGTAGGTGGCGGCAAATCACTGTCTTAATGATTTAGTAATTGAATCAGTCAACGATGGCTGATTCATTCAAGGACAAAGCAGAAGTGACTGAGTGAGTCGTCGGGTCGTTCATTAGAGCAATTCGTTCAAAAACGCGGATTCAGTCAGTAATGAAACAAACTGTGTTGACGAGCAATGGCTCTACTGTTTGGAATGATTTTCAGTGGCAAAACAGAAGAAAAACAGAAAATATTGATAATATTGTGTCTAAAGTGTAAGTCACTGTTTATTGAATTGTATAAAATCAATATCGCATTTGCAAACGTGCTGATATTCGGGAAAACAGCACATTTGTTTGTTTGATATTGCTTAGAAAACAAGAACTTACACAGAGCCTTTTTTGCACCATATATTGGTTTTTGGAAGCATTTTTATTAATTTTGGTGGCATTTTTGCCCAAAGTTAATTTCTGACCCTGGTGTGTACCAATGGCCATTACTGGATATCATCTGATTATAAAGGTTGAGCTCTTTACTAGCTTTCTGTCTATAACCCATTCATAATTTGAATAAAGTTTTATTTTGCATGCTGCTAAGTACACACTGTCGGACAACTGTATTAAAATGAGGGACTGAATCTGAAACTTTGATGTTTGACAAAGGATCGGACAAAAAAAATGTCAAAATATATCCGTGCATTAAGTCTTAAAATGTAAGTGCAATAGATCTAGTTGCAAAGGCAACATTTCTTTACAATGACTTTGTGCTTGATAATTTTGCAGACCTTTTTAATGCTCAAAAGGCAACATTACACACTAAAAGTTGAACATGTAAAAATGCATAATAGGTGCTCTTTCATGTACCTGGTAGAGTGAGCGCACACCGGCCTGAAACACGGGTCTGGTGTTCAGCAGGAACCCTCGCAGCAGCGGTTGTGGGTATGTGGCCAGCTGGGCTAAAATCCCTGTAACCAGCAGGTTGACTTCAATGGAGTTCTCCAGCATGTTCTCCAGACGAGACAGCAGGACGCTGATGAACGGCCCTAAATAACCAGAGCTGCTTTAGACTCTTTTCAATCACTCACTTTGATTGTTTGATCCAAACCCCACCTTGAATCCTCATGTTCAGTTTTGGGGAAAGTTACTATTAAAAGTAATGCATTACAATATTGCGTTACTTCCTAAAAGAAGTAACTAACTGCATTACTTTAGTAATGTGTTACATTACTTTTGTGTTACTTTCTAAAAAAAAAAGTAACTAATTGTGTTACTTAGTTAATTTCTATGTAAAGTAACGCGTTACTTTTTTTTAGAAAGTAACACAAAAGTAACGTAATTGTTACTTCATTACTTTCTAAAAAAGTAGTTACGTTACTTTTGCGTTACTTTCTAAAAAAGTAACTAATTGTGTTACTTAGTTAATTTCTATGTAATGTAATGCGTTACTATTTTTAGTAAGTAACGCAAAAGAAACTTAATTGTTACTTCGTTACTTTCTAAAAAAAAGTAGTTGCGTTACTTTTGCGTTACTTTCTTTAAAAAGTAACTAATTGTGTTAGTTAATTTCTATGTAAAGTAACGCGTTACTTTTTTTAGAAAGTAACGCAAAAGTAACGTAATTAATTGTTACTTCGTTACTTTCTAAAAAAAGTAGTTGTGTTACTTTTGCGTTACTTTCTTTAAAAAGTAACTAACTGTGTTACTTAGTTAATTTCTATGTAAAGTAACGCGTTACTTTTTTTAGAAAGTAACGCAAAATTAACATAATTAATTGTTACTTCATTACTTTCTAAAAAAGTAGTTACGTTACTTTTGCGTTACTTTCTAAAAAAGTAACTAATTGTGTTACTTAGTGAATTTCTATGTAATGTAATGCGTTACTATTTTTAGAAAGTAGCGCAAAAGAAACTTAATTAATTGTTACTTCGTTGCTTTCTAAAAAAAAAGTAGTTACGTTACTTTTGCGTTACTTTCTTAAAAAAGTAACTAATTGTGTTACTTAGATACATTCTTTGGAAAGTAATGTGTTACTTTTGTTAGAAAGTAACTAATTGCGTTAGTTACTTTCTATGTAAAGTTGTGCATTGCTCATATTTGTCTCTGAACATTTGCATCAACGTATCACCAGCTATGTTCTCAGAACGTTCTCTTAAAGTTATAAACAAATGTTCTTCCAGTAACATTAATAGAATGTTCGTTCAAAGTTATCTGGTCTTTAATAGTGTTCTCAAAACATTAGCATAAAACGTTATTCATGGAATGTTATTTTCAGAAACATTTTGGTTGAAAACCTTAAACCATTTAGCAGGCTCCTCCCCCTAGTGGGAGGAGTCAAATATCACATTTTACAAAATTCCGTAATCAAATCTTTTTCGTTGGAAAGGTCTGAGACTGAAGGTTTCATATTTGGTGACTGATTTGTGATAGAAATGATATTATGAAAGAAATTTATTAATTTGTGACAAGAGAACGCATCAAAAAAGTGCAGGTGTCACCCAGTGGATATTTTTGGTAGAGCGCCTAAACAAAATCTCATAAGAACCACAATTTTTGTGTTATCAACTTAAAATTTCTAACACAACTTGGTAAGACAAATGGCTAAACTAATTGTGTTACTTAGTTACTTTCTAAAAAACTAGTTGTTACTTTTGTGTTACTTTATAAAAAAAGTAACTAATAGTGTTACTTAGTTACTTTCTAAAAAAGTGATTTTACGTTACTTTTGCGGTACTTTATAGAAAAGTAATGTGTTACGTGCTCCTCCCTCTAGTGGGCGGAGTCAAATATCACATTTTACAAAATTCTGTAATCAAATCTTTTTCGAATGTTATTTGTTGGAAAGGTCTGAGACTGAAGTTTTCATATTTGGTGACTGATTTGTGATAGAAATGTTATTATGACAGAAATGTATTAATTTGTGACAAGAGAACGCATCAAAAAAGTGCAGGTGTCACCCGGTGGATATTTTTGGTACAGCGCCTAAACAAAATCTCATAAGAACCACAATTTTTGTGATATCAACTTCAAATTTCGAACACAACTTGGTAAGACAAATGGCTTTGATTTTATAGCAATTTTAGCATCCAAATTATTTTATAAAATACATATACAGGGAGTGCAGAATTATTAGGCAAGTTGATTTTCTGATCATATTTTTTTCCCAAGCACATTTTACCAATTCCAATCCACATCAATCTTAATAACTACTATTAATATTGTTTTTAATCATTTATAAGTGATATATAATTGTTCATGAAGGCTGGAAATGAAAAATGCCTTATATTCAGGTGTGCAGAATTATTAGGCAAGTTTTCTTTTACAGGCAAAATGAGCCAAAAAAGAGATTTAACTCAGACTGAAAAGTCAAAAATTATTAAATACTCATGAGAAGGATGCAATACTAATGCAATACTAGAAATTGCAAAGTTAAAGCATGACCAAGGGACAGCAAAATGCTCATTGGGTCAGCGGGGTCAGACAAAAACAGGTGGAAAAGAAAAGACACATGTTAACTGCAAAATAATTAAGAATTAAGGTGAAGAATTAAGTGTGAAACCATCAGGAACCCTTTAGTCTCCAGCGCCACCATTTTCCAGAGCTGCAACCTACCTGGAGTCTCCAGAAGTGCAAGGTGTTAGGATCTCAGAGACTTAGGTTAGCTAAAGAATCCTAAAAAATGACCTGCACTTGATAAGAATCACAAGCTGAAGTGTTATAAAATACATGAAGACTGGGTTTTAATAGGGCTTATAGACAGACAGCTTGAGAGTGACTCCTGATGGACCAGCACCACATCCTCTTGTACCACTGTTTGAAGAATTTATCCAGAATCTGGCAGTAAGGTGTTTGAGTTCACTTTTAGTCCATCTCTTATCCTGAAATGTCTGTCTTGCAGAGATGGACTAAAAATGATCTTCCAAAACTTACTGCCAGATTCTGGAAGATAAATTCTTCAAACAGTGGTACAAGAGGATGTGGTGCTGGTCCTTCAGGAGTCACTCTCAAGCTGTCTGTTTATAAGGCCTATAAAAACCCAGTCTTCATGTATTTTATAACACTTCAGCTTGTGATTCTTATCAAGTGCAGGTCATTTTTTAGGATTCTTTAGCTAACCTAAGTCTCTGAGATCCTGAGACCTTGCACTTCTGGAGACTCCAGGTAGGTTGCAGTTCTGGAAAATGGTGGCGCTGGAGACTAAAGGGTTCCTGATGGTTTCACACATAATTCTTAATTATTTTGCAGTTAACGTGTCTTTTCTTTTCCACCTGTTTTTGTCTGACCCCGCTGACCCAATGAGCATTTTGCTGTCCCTTGGTCATGCTTTAACTTTGCAATTTCTAGTATTGCATTAGTATTGCATCCTTCTCATGAGTATTTTGACTTTTCAGTCTGAGTTAAATCTCTTTTTTGGCTCATTTTGCCTGTAAAAGAAAACTTGCCTAATAATTCTGCACACCTGAATATAAGGCATTTTTCATTTCCAGCCTTCATGAACAATTATATATCACTTATAAATGATTAAAAACAATATTAATAGTAGTTATTAAGATTGATGTGGATTGGAATTGGTAAAATGTGCTTGGGAAAAAAATATGATCAGAAAATCAACTTGCCTAATAATTCTGCACTCCCTGTATTTTGTATAAAATAAAAATGTTTAGTTTGGATTTTCATGTATATGCTCAAAAAGCTAGTGATTCTAGTTTATAAAGTTGTAAATATGGATATTTTTCTTACAAATACCCATCGCTTCTCTTCAGAAGGCCTTTATTAACCCCCTGGAGCCGTGTGGATTACTTTTATGATGGATGGATGCACTTTTTTGGGCTTCAAAATCTCGGCCCCCATTCACTCCCATTATAAATCTTGGAAGAGCCAGAATATTTATTAATATATCTCTGATTGTGTTCGTCTGAAAGAAGAAAGTCATATACACCTAGGATGGCTTTAGGGTGAGTAAATCATGGGATTATTTTCATTTTGGGGTGAACCCTCCCTTTAACACTTGCAAACCCGCATAAAGCATCGCGACTGACCTGTAAAGGAGATCCCGTGTTTCCCACTGTGGTTTCTGTTCAGCTCTTCATCGGCATCATCTTCACCTTCATGATCGTCACAGAAAGAGCTGAAGTCCACATCCTCCTCATGCAGAAGATCCAGCAGTTGCTCTTCATCCTCCATGACGGCGTCTTCCTCTCCGCCCAAAGCGCGAATGAGCTCCAGACACTGCGAGACGAAGTCGTCCGCCGCGGGTGTTTTGCTCTCGTTGCGATTGTGGTCCAGATTCGCAGCATCAGCTTCCAGCTCCAGTTTCGGTTCTTCAAAAGCGTGTCCGTTTATGAGCGGCGCGTTATTGACTGGATTATGATCACTGGTCATGTGATTAGCGTGCGTCTGAATGTAAGTTTGTTTGTTCAGGCCGTTCTTGGCGGACGTCCGCCGGTCGTCTCGCGCATCTTTTTGCGCGATCAGATTATAAACCAAAACATCGTCCTGAAAGTCGGACTCCTCGATGTAAGATCCTTTAATCAGCATGATGGCACTTTTACGCATTTCTTGGATGTGTTTCGGCGGCTCGTCTGGGGTCGGGTGTTCTGGGATCGCCTCTCCGTCCGGCGCGGCGTCGTAAGTGTCGTCCCACTCCAGCTCGACCCGCTCGCGGTCGCCGGCGGAGCTGCTGTCCGAAGGCGGATGGGGCGTCGGCGTTTGAGCGGAGAGAGGAAGACACTCGTCGTCGTCCTCGTACTCGTCCGGGGACGGATTGAGGCCGTCGTACGGAGCCGACCACACGCCGCACGCCTGGACGCCGGTAGAGATTGCTCTGCGCGCGTCATACAGGTAATGAAGGTAGTTCTTATCCATCAAGGGCTCTGAAGCAGTTATTCGGGAAAATCCCACACTATCGCCACCTGAGAACAGATCCTCCATCCCTGAAGAAACACGGACGCATTCAATTGATCAAACGATTTCTGTTGCAAATAAATGCTGTTTTATAAATCATGTGCATGAGATCATGAACTTCATTACCCATGTTCCCCCTCAGCAGGCCCTCGGTGACCTTTGACCAGAGGATGTAGTCGGGTTTGGGCGGCTGCGTCGGAGAGGAGCAGGGTTTGGGAATGAAGAAGGAGGGCGTGAGAGAGAGCAGCGCAGACGCAGTGATGGAGTAACAGTCTCTCTCTCTCAGTCTGTGTCTCTCAGCGCACGTCAGATGAGAGCAGGGGATCAGATACCTGCGGAGAGCGTGACATCATCAGACTGAACACAAGCTGCTATTGGGCAGACTAACAGATAGCCCCGCCCCCCAACTCACACCATTGGCTGTGTCGGGCTGTTGAGCGTCTCAGTGGTTTGAAAGTGCAGTTACACTATTTAAGAAGTCAAGCTATAAAAACGATCAACCTATAAAGGGTTTACATACAATTAGAAATAATAAATAAATATATTTATGCCTATTTAGCCCATTTAACTGGGGTTTTAACAATAAAAAATGAGAAAACACCCTCAAACAAAGTTTATACATAATTTTAATAATTAAATATAGAATTTTGGGATGCCATAAGGCATTGAATAAAATTATGCAATTAAAAATATAATTAATTAAAAATGTAAATATATATCTCATTTGGATTGAAAGCATTTATCATTAAAAGAATGATAACTAAAAAAAATTTAATGTGTTATTTTGATAAATGTAATAGTCAATTTTGAATAATTTACATTTTACATTAGTATTTATTTATTAAGCAGGTGTTTTTATGCATCTGCTCAATAAAAATTAAAGTGAAAAAATAAAAATGTAAAATAATTATAAAATAATAATAAAAAAATCATAATTTGTTTTTAGAATAAAAGCATTTATTAATTAAAAAAATATGAATAAACAATTATCTGCCTAATAAATTAAAGTGAATAAATAAAATAATTATAATAAAAGAATCATAATTTGTTTTTAAAATAAAAGAATTTATCCATTAAAAATTATTTTAAAAAAGTATCTGTTTAATAAGTAAATATATAACAATTTTTTTAAAAATATCTTAATTTTGTTTTTAGAATAAAAAGAATTTATCAATTACATTTTTTAAGCAGATAGTTTATTAATAATTTTTGATTGATAAATGCCTTTATTCTAAAAACAAAATTAAGTTTTTAAATTTTTTTATATATATATTTACTTTCATTTTTTATTAAGCAGATACTTGTTAATAATTTTAATTAAATACATAAAATAATAATTTAAAAAATCTAATTTAATTTAGTTTTTAGAATAAAAGCTTATTTTTTTTTATTTAATTAATTAAAAAATTTTGATGAATTTAAAAATTAAAAATAAAAATAGAAAAATACTTTTAAAAGACTTCTGACTTCTAATAAACGTAATAATCATTTTTAATCATTTTACATTTATTTATTGAGCATATACTTTTATTTAAAGTGACTATTTCATGGCAAAAATCATAACATCATGACAACAGCATTCTGGAATGTTATAAGACATAATTTTATTAGAAAACAATCATGTAATTAAAAATATTATTCATAAAAACATGGCTTTTGACC